>NW_028301576.1:27570000-27815000 GCF_042242905.1 Orbicella faveolata
TTGAGAACTGTCTGCTTTATATATGACAATGTGAGCATTGCTGGAAACATAACTTGAATTGATTAGTTGTTGGATACGGGAATTTGACTGAGATTGTTGTTGACATTATTGTCTTAAGTGTGTAGGATATGCCATCAAATTAACTATGGCCATCATGAGCAAATACGTCCCAGTTACTTTTACCAACCAGCAAACAACTGCGCAAACGATGTTTTGAAAAAAAATTGCATTTTAGATTTACCATCCTTTACAAACTTGTGCAGAAATGAATTTTTGATCATATTTGCCATCCTAGCAAAAAATATTCAGAAATGATACTTTGATCAGATTTATCACTTGACAAAGTACGTCAAAAACAATACTTTGGCCACATTTACCATCCTAAGCAAGAATGTTAAATAAGGGTAGTTTGACTAGATTTACCACTATGAGCAAACTACTTCAAAAACAATTCTTTGATCGTATATTACCATACTGAGCAAAAATGCTCAAAAGTAATAGATTGACGACATTTGCCAGTCTTACCAAACGTGCGTAAAAAGGAGTCTGACCAAATTTACCAGAGGGGTAAAACTGTTTGTAACCGAAACTTTGATCACATTTCACACTCTGCACAAAGCATGTACAAAACGTCAGTTTTAATATAATCTTTGCTACATGTGTAAATACCAAGTAAAACATAAACTGTACTATATCTTTACGAAGGCAAGTAAATTTAAAGAAAATGTGGTATTTACCAGCTTTGCCATGTATGCCAAAATTGGAGCACAGTTGATATTTGCCTGACAGCAAATTTGAGTAAATGGGATTAAATGTGCCATTTGCTCTAGGTTTGCCGTATATTTGCTATACTGTAAAAATACATTTTTTCGTCCAGTGATTGTAGTTGATTAGTAGATTCTGAAGAATGGATCTCTGTGGCTTGGAAGAACTGATACGCTGAAGCTTGACTACAATTGAATGTTCGCAATACTAATGCTGATTGCAACTGAAATCAAAATCGAAAATTCTAGTCCTAAAACGAAGTCTTCATGAGCTGTCAAATAAAGGAAAACGAACTATTCATGAGCTGTCATATACAGGAAACCACAATTGCTAAACTATTTAAGACTACAGAGAAACATAGTAAAATAATCACGCATTGTTCAAAGTCATGCATTCTTGATACATCACAGGCTGTTTGTGTTCATGTTCATAGATCACCCAATGAAAGTAGAACTGTTCATAACATGCCATAATGACAGATAAATTAACAATCGCATCAACTCATCATGGCAACCGTACTTTGCTGCGAATTTCAAATGCTATTCGGTTTTCTGTGATCTTTCCACGCACTAGGCTTTTTTGGCAAGATGGCAGTCCCACTCCAACAGCCATTTGGAATTACATTTTGTACACCAAGAGTAGAAAATGCACATGTTTCATGTGACATTATAATACAAGTGAAGTTTATTTCTACATTTTAAAATAGCTTTACTTAAGTATATTTAGGACTAAAGGGAGTTTCCCTTGCAAAACCTGTAACACATCAACAGTCACCGAGTTTGCGTGGCCTGTGGATAACAAACACTCAGATATATAATTGAACAGAACAAAAAAATATGCGAGTCAAAAGTAAATGCAAAAGCCAGAATAAGAAAAAAAAGTACTCAGTCTGCACTGTCTGCTCAGTCTGCATTTTGGGGTGACTGAGCTTAATAGGGCTTATCATGACTGGAATATGTACAAAGTTATCTATAGGACAAGACAGTTCGTGGCCTGTATAAATGAAAGTACTACATTTTAGAGGACCAGAGGGTTGTCAACAGACTAACAACACAGTCGATCTTGGATGTATAAAATTAAACATAACTTACATACACAGTGAAAACCTTTTAAGCTTACTTATAATTGCAAGAATACTCGCAAGTTGGAATATTTTTTCAAAACTAAATCTTACCACATCTCCACGGTGTGGTTACAGAATCCATCGAGCATTTACTTTTCCCCTGTAGGACATCTTCAGATTTTTGGAAACGTGTCTTGTCCTCACTAAGAGATAATGATTTTCTTGTTGGGACAATCAATGAGTTGGATTTCATCTTTGGAAAATTTGATATTGCAAATGACTTTATTTTACTTAATCACATTTTAATATTAGGTTAATATTATATCTACTGTAGATGCCTGAATAGCTTAAATACACTAAGGAGCTTTATAGCAAGAAAAAGGCATGTATACAATATTGAGCTCCATATTGCCAGGGAAAAAAACAAGTTCCTTAGCATTTTCAAAAGTTGGAAAGTTAACTAATAATGGTAATAGGACTGGGTGGAGTCCAATTCAGTCTGTAATCATAGAGGTAATTAACAAAATCGGACGACCACAAAGCGGGAGTCCGATTTGTTAATCACGAGTATGATTACAGACTGAATTGGACGACACGATATCCTGTTACCAATTAATCAAAACTATGACAAAATTCAAGAAACGAACAAACCATCGATTGATGACCATTGATCGCTGAACGATTACGTCTTTATGAATGCTGAAAAACACAGCAGTTTCCTCAACAAAGTGCACTGCAACAGCGCATGCAAAATGACACGTACTGTCCAATTACAAGCGTGATGCGTACACTGTCCAATTAATGCTCAAATCGGGCTGCTGATAGGCAATCACGTTTGAAAATTTTGCTATAGTTTTGATTAATACATTAATATAATAGATAACTTGATAGCCTTGTGTAGGAAAGCCATTGTTTTAGCTTTAATTTACTCAGTAGCATTGCATTTTCTTTCGTTTTCACTTATATTTATTTATTTATTCATTCACTTACTTATTTATTTATTTTGTTTTCCGAGTAGCTATTGTTGTTGTCTATATAGTTATAACAATTGAAATTTGTTACCTAAAAATCAATCAAAATTTATTTCCATGCAAATAAAAGTTTTTATGCCATCTCGTTTATACATTCAGTTTGTATCAGGTATTGACATGACATGTGTAGTCTTTAGAGGGTAAAGGTGGGTAGATTACTGCATTCGTATTACCGTCATTTGCTACCTTGGAGTTGTGAAAGAATCACGAGACAGTCAGGTAATTTCATTACAATAGAAAGTAGGATTGTGTAATTGTCACACCCTATTCAGTAAACGTACATAACCTTGTTTTCCTGGATCACAAGAGGGTAAAAGCGATGCTAGCTGTGACTTGCCCTCTTAGTCTGTAACATTAAATCTTGAACTCGTTCAAGCAAGGAAACAAAGTTAAGTACTTTAGAATAGAATAGAATAGAATAGAACAATCCTTTATTCACCTTCAATAGTTCATTACATCACAATACATTCTACATGATATACAAGATATGGCAGGAGATCTAGCAAGCTTTACTGAGCTTTCTTAAACAGTGACCTCGGGCTTGAAAATCATCAGCGACATTTTCAAGCCCTCGGTCACAGTTTTTCACTATACAGACCTCCCAGCCGGCCACTAACATATATTTTCCTGCCAAAATCGCAAAACTTGTAACCCTCATTAATATTGCTTGCTACAAGTAGGACCATGCAAACGCACCATTCAGAAATTTTGGCATGTATAGTTTTTTCAATTTTGTGCCCAAGTGATATGACTTGACTTGACATTAACATAAATTTAGTGACTTAGCGATTTAGTGACTCTTAAGAATCTCAAATTTTTTACATTAACGTGCTATTTTTCAATTGGATGAAACTAATTAAGGAAAATCAAATGCCGTAGCAGTGTTTTCCACTTTCCTCAGATAACATAAGTGTAAAGATCAGGCCCATGAACTCATCAATTAAGGCAGTCAGATTTACCTTAACCAATTTAAAGTTGATAGCTATTCTGCTCTTAATTCAGCTCCAAGCTATTTTGCCTCTATGCTTTCGCAGCGTTCTAAAGCAAATTCGTCGCAGCATTTCAAATTGTTTTTTAGTCATCACTAAGATATCTTAACTGCCGCTGCGGTATTTTCCTTCTTTGACTTGACGACAGGCTAACACTCATAGTGTCATTTTCCTAAACTCTTTATATTCCTTTGTTTAACTTCCCAGTGGATAAATAGCCAAGTGTAATCGATCTGTATTATTAAAGAAAAACTGCGCGCTATTGTTTAAAACATTAAAGAATTGATAAGTGTGATCTCGCAAGTATTGTTTCCGTCGGCAAGAATAGTTCCTGCTGCCGCCCAGTTTTCGCAGGTGCAAAATATATCCTATCATTATTCATACAAACGTCTGTCGTGAAGGCTGCTGTTATTCAACTCAAAAACCAAGAACTTTCAGATCATGCATTGATTATCTGCCCAAAATTCATCCCTATCTATGAGAGTTATTTGCAACTGTCAGACTTGATTTCGAATTAAGCATTCTGTGCCCAGTTTATCGTTTCAGAGTTAGAAGACGCATATTTTTTTAAATGTATTTTTGGAGCGGCAACGCTTGACCCACATGGGCTTTAACTTGGTCAATTATCACACATTTTACCAAGATTGAAAGTAATTGTTGTCAGCTCCATACAGTTCTTTAGGGGTCCACCGGCTTGCGCTATTTTGAGAGAGGACAAAGAGGACAAAGCTGACCCAACCCTAGGGAATAATGCGGTGGTGGAATAAAATGCGGACATCACGGACACTTTCTTTGTACGTGGTTTTTGAGCAGGTAATGCTGAGTAGGCAGCAGTTGCAATCGGTAAGTTTTCATTACAAATTGTTTCAAACCCATGTTTAAGGATACATCACCAACTTGAAAATCTTGTCTGAATTTCTTATATTTTTGTACGATTTTCTTTTTTGCTGCAAAGGCATGCCGCAGAGACCATTTATAGTTGATATTGGAATGACAAAATCGCTGTGGCCCTGTGCTCAGTTAAATGATTGAGACGCATAAAAATCTACAGCGTTTGCCTTTGGAGTAAGCACAGAAACAGGGGCCCCAGAACTGCAGTTTATTTTCTAGAATGGTTTAAAGTGTGGCATCGGTTTTATTTGACTTGGGTTTACGCTACAGAAAAAAACACTACTGCTGTTAAAAAGTTGAGTACAACAACGCTGTAAAAGCACTCGGTCTTATGTACCAACAACACATTTCAAAGAAACGCCTGAAGCATGCAGATAAAGGAAATAGCGTTGTGAACCTACTGACTTACAGACTTTTAATTTTTTTATTTTGAACTCATGTTTGCGTGTCATTACTCTTCACTATTGCAGATTTCTTAAACACATGGCAAGCAGACGAGAGTCGAGCAGACGCAAATCAAGCGTTAGCGATGATGGTAACTGCCAGTCTTTATTTTATAATGTTTGCTTCCTTTTTGGCATGGATCACAATTCATGTTTACCAACTAGGATGCCTTTTGATTGATAATTATCTGCTTATTAAACTAATCGGTTCTTCTGTGGTCGTTTATAGATGCACGAGAGAGAACGCTCGAGCAGAAGATGCGAGCGTGACAACCGTAGGAGACGGATAAGACGAGTGCAAAGAGGTATTACACTGCAGAAAAATTGTTTTCTTTTTATGATTTTCAAAGTCCACAGTTGGTGTAATTAAAGAACATATGTACTGATTGTGGGTCCTTTTCCTCGTAGAACGCAATGCAGAAAGAGATGAATGTAGAGAAGAAGAAGCAGAAGAAGGGAAGAAGAGATGAATTACGAAGACTTAGAGTTTTTGAAGGCGACTTAAGAAACCGCCTGCGGTTGAGGAAAGGTTAGTGTTCATAGCTGTTGGTGACTGTCTTTCCTGGCATTGTTGCGAAGAAAAAACAAATAGGTATCTTTACCATGCATGGAACTGCAAAAACACAGTTTAATAGTTAATGAGTCGATGTTAGATGTTATTGCGGCAGATTCCGCTAAAAATATGTTCATAGCACGCTTATTACTATTTGGAACATCTCACATTGAATCGTTTCCTAACAGGATCCGCAAGTAAATTTGCAAGTTTTCTCGATAAAGTTTGTCAAGCCTTGTAAAAAATACTCAGGCGCTTGCTATTTTGTTTTGACCTGAAGTGAACGATCCTCTCCAATTATCAAATGAAAAGGTTGAAGTTCTGTTTTTTCTTTGTAAGTCAATTTGAGAGCCAAAGTCTTCATTTAACAAATTTGGAAGTTATTTTTTTACGTGTTTGTCCTGTTAATAATCATGAATTTCGGCATACTGTGTGGATCCACTATAGCCCAGTGTATCCGCAAAATTCTCCCGCCAGTATTTTTGACCTATCAAAAGTCAATTAAACTGCAAGATCAATATAGTTGTGACTATCTCGCATGTACCGTTTTTCCCGTGCTTGCCATTAGTCATTAGTCTCGTATTAAATTCTCTATGGCTTGGTGTAAATCATTTACACAACCTCTCTCCTGGTATACTTAAGGAATAGACCACAAGTTTTTATGGTTTATAGACTCATAAACCATGTGGGATGTTGGAAGAACATTAGAAGATTTCGTAAATCACTAGCCGCAGGCGATTGATTTACGAATTCAAGTGGTTTATCATGCCTCTAAACCATAGAAACTTGTGGTCTATTGCTTAGGGTTAGAAAACACACGACATTTCTATGAGTTGACTGGCTCAATAAACCATAACTGATTGTCCAATCTGAGCGTGCACATTCATTTAATTATTATATAACATGGAATATACCACTCGTCAGTTGCATTTTCTTGGTATACAAACTCACCTAAAGGTTGGGCGTGTATACCGAGAAAATACAAGTGACTCGTGGGATATTCCATGGTATACTACTCGAAAGCGTTGCATAACTAGTAAGATCGGAACAATCGCATAAACAGTCCTCTTCTACACGACCCTGTGTATTATTTCCTATGTAACATTCGAAATTTGTAAATTTTACATTCATATTTATCAATTATCTTATCTCCCATAGTGCACTGTTTTAACTGCCGAGGAATGGGCCACAAGGCAAGGGCCTGTCCCTTGGCCAGGATTAGAAGACGAGGAGGGAGAGGCAATACACATCAGCAGCCAGCACCAGCACCAAGCACTATTGTGCACCACCACCACCACTATCAAAATAACACACGTGTTAATTTCTCTTAATTTTTTCTTTTACCGTGATTTTCGGCTCTTATTTTGTTTTTAAATTTCATGTTATCTTCCCATGAGTAATAATTTTTCTGCAATTCTTTCATCTCGTTTTGCCAATAGAAATAACTCCAATTTTGTTTTATTATTTAACTAAAATAATTTTATGCTTTTTTTCACTACCGGTATAATTGTTTCTCGTTTTTTCGTACTTTTTGATATAAAATAATCTTCAAAGATCCCCTTTTTTTAATTATTATTATTTTTTTAATTTCACATTTAAATTTTTTCGTGTTTTTCTTTTTTCACGGTTTAAAATTGATTTCATTTTTCTCTTTTTTCCTATAAATGACATGTTCCCCAATGTTCTCATATTTTGCAATTTAGAATAATTTTCGTATACAATAAACAATGATGTTTTCCAACTTTTTTTATTTTATAATACGTCAAAAGAATTTTGATTTGGCAATAATAACTAATTTTTCAACTTTCTCTGATTTTCCAATGCCAATAGATCATGATAACATTTTCTTGCCAATACTGTATAATAATTTCGCTTTTTTATGTTTCTCGTAATATCTAATGTAAAATAAATTTTCCATTTTCTCAATTTTCCAATAAATATTTCTTCATTTTTTTCAGGAAATTTGTTATATTTCACAATATAAAATAATTTTACAAATAGAACCATAGAATATTTTCAAATTTCATCTTTCTTCCAATATACAGTGATTTTACATTTTTACTTTTTTCTTATTTAATGATGTAAAAGTTTCTTTTTCAAGTTCCAATTTCCAATAATAACTTATTTTCCAAAAACATTGTCATGATTTTATTTAAAGATCATAGTAACTGTCTCTCCGTACTGTCAGTGACGGTACTTTGAAAATCTTTTTTCCAAATTTTGTGGAGTCGGATTTTTTTACTTCCTTGTAAAAGTTATTATTAGTTAATTTCTTCTTCATTGGCCGCTCTTGCTCAAAACTACTCCAAAGTAAAATTTTCCTTTCTAAGATTTCTGCCTAGTTCCTGCTTGTCCAGAAAGCATAAATATGACCGGAAAATTGCATCGTTACTCAAAATTGGTATATCTTTCAGTTGAGTACATGAATAGTGCCTAAAAAGTTCACACAAAATCTGTATTCAATAGCGTGTCTTTTGCTAGCCAGCTTTTGTCGGTCAATCTTGTTCCCAGGGTTTCTCTTCTTCCCAGCCCCTGGAGCGAGAGAGGGGCGGGAAGAAAATAGACCCTGGGAACGAGGTTGTTTGTCTGATATTTTTGTGTCTATTTTGTTATTATTTTTTTTAATGCGGTCAAATAAAAGTAAGACTCCCCGTTTCTCTTGACAGCTAAATCCCTAAAAAAACGAAGAATGCACGAAAAATAGTGGAACTACCCCGGTGAGAAGGTAGACTGCCTGCCAGACGTTTAAGTTTCAAGTGCATGCGATTGGAACGTCTACGCGAGGTTGCGAGCGCGGAGAAAAGAGATTTTTTTCTCCGATTTGCCACCTTTGAAACCTGTTTGATTGCCGGTTCCGCCCAAGTTTGCAAACTGATACCATTTCGCGGCAGTTATTGTTGTGCAATCTATCGCGTAATAGTGAACACTGAGTTTAGTTGAGTTTGTTCTTCGTTTTCAGTGGACGTTTTAACTGTAAACCCTTGGAATGATGGAATGAGCTATGAGAAACACCAAACAAGTGTCCCTAAAAAAGAGACGATATCAACT
Source organism: Orbicella faveolata (assembly GCF_042242905.1). NCBI lineage: Eukaryota > Metazoa > Cnidaria > Anthozoa > Scleractinia > Merulinidae > Orbicella > Orbicella faveolata. Next base: position 27,578,784 of record NW_028301576.1, read on the forward strand.
TTTCGTGATTTTCTGTTCGCTTCTTTCTCTAATTTACATAACATTAAATGAGGTACAACCGACTACCCGTATCCTCTAAAGACCTCTAGGGTGAAGGGGAAAACTTAAAATGGAGGGTCTCTGAGCAACTCTGCATCTTAACGGCATGTAGGCTGAAGTTATTCAATGTGTGGGCTGTAAACTCTACCAGTCCCTGCCTGTCGCCCGCTCGCTTTAATTTTCAATCGACCACACTGACCGAGTGCCTAAACATATGGCGTACGATCCCCGCCAAAATTCATTGCTTGAATTTTAACTTCATCATTTAAATTTTCAACTTCAACGATTGAATTTCACAGCTCCATTTGAAATTTTACACTCTTCTTTTAGATTTCACATCATTGGAAGACATTTTTTCGCTTATCTTTCCGTTTTTTTAACTCGACCTTTGTATTTGACATTCCTCGCTGTACTTTTGTAACTCGCTTCGTCAAAATTACAGTCGAACCATTCATTTTTGACTCGACGCCAGGAATTATACTAAACACTGAAGTAATCATCATACGCTGCTACTTTTTATTAGTATTGATACCAGAACCAGTATTCTACATTTGACTGATATGCGAACTTTGTATTCAATACTAGCCTCATGCATTTTGCCACTCGCCGCATCATATTGCAAACTCCACATCGCAAATTTTCAACTTGACTTTTGAATTTGTGTCTACGCTTCAATGATCATTGGTTGAGAGTGGGAGGGGAGGGGAGGGGTTAGACCTCTTCCCCAGGCTCTCTCGGCTTTCGGCTCCATTCATCCCATTTTCGCGGCTACTTGACCGCCAGCTTTCTTGTTGTGCTCTTTCAGCACATGTAGGCTAATATCCCGGGTATTTGTACAGTTCAGTGTAGCGATGGACCCATTGAACATGACAAAAAGGAGACTCTTTCGAACTCCTTTCTTTAGCTGATCAAAGTAAGTAAACGCATCTTATTTGTTGTAACTATTTTTATTTAAGTTTTTAATGAAGTACAAGGCGGCCTGGTGGTTTGACATTGTTTTCATAATATTTGCTTGTGTTTGCTATGAAATAACTGTAGCCTCTATCAAAACATGACTGTTGGTTGGACGATTCCTTACCATTAAGACAGAGAATCCATTTTTATCACAGGATGGATAGAAATTTCGTTGTCTAGATACCCGGCACCCGGCAAGTGTTTTCAAAATACTACATACCTGGCAGTCTGAAATTATTCTAGAATTTCAATGGAAAAAATCCATCCAATCCTTCTTAAAACTGTAGATATTTGTTTAGAAATGTCATGCAATTTCAATTAGAATTTTTGTAATTTCTATTTTTGCCGCTGGTTTTTTGCTTTGTTTTCGAGTTAAAACGTATTAAAAACTTGGCTTTTCCTAGCCATGTCTTTAGGAGTTTATTTGTTGAACAGCAAACAGGCAGACTGTTTATAGTGTATGAAGTCAAAACCAAAGCTCACAGCATATATAGCGGAAATCTGGGAACAGATTGTTTACACCGGTTATTGTGACGTGAACACAACACGTGAATCGATCGAGCGTCAAACGAAATGCCATCGAACAAAAAAGAGATGTGCCGCATTAGAGACCCATATGGAGACCCGTACGTTGCGCAGAAGGGTTAATCTGTTAATCTGTCAGCCTATTTATAGAGCGTTTTCAGGTGGAGTCATCAAATTCTTAAATCCAAAACTAAACAGCCACCAGGCATTTGTAAGCTAACAGGCTAACGAGAATACAAATTTATGAGCAACGATTAACGAGATTAGGCTCGATTACCGGCCGCTGTTCGGGAAAGGAGCCCGCGCTTCACGTAGACCAGACTTGAGCAAGCGGCGGAAATCGAGCCTACAACAAGATGGGGGATCCTGTACAAAGAGGCCAACAAATTTACAAAGCTCTTTGTAGCCATGAAACAAGCAACACTCTGTTAAATCTGTCAACTGGTGTGGGCGGACACCCGTAATTGATTGACGAATCGGAGAGGTCCAAAAGATCTTTTCTATTTCCGCCAGATCAATTTGAATAGAGAACTATTTGTTTTGTTGATATTCCCCAGGCCCTGGATATTGACAGCTCATTTGGAATGACAGGTATTGCAGTTATAAACGTGTGCGTGTGCCACGAGGCAATTTATACTTCAGCATCGCTTTGCCGATACACAAGGACCACTTAGGACCACTAAAAGAAAACGCTTTTTCACGCTTCTCGTTAGTTTGCCCGAAAGCTAATTAGAAATGAGTTTGCCAGCAAGTCCACAACTTAGCATCAGCGATGCAGAGGTATGTCTGAAATTTCCCTTTCCTGAGCCGTGCGTTAAATAATTGCAGATGACAAAGGCATTCTTTTGCTGTCTGTGTGCCTTTTATATCAGTCATAATTTCAAGATGTGATTCAGCAATCACGAACTCATTTCACAGTTTAACGCACCATCATACTGGAGTCACGAGTTTCTATTTCTAATTCGGTGGAAGTTCAAAGTGCTAGTGATTAATTAAAGCAAACTCTTTGCAGGCGAGAGATCATGATGACAGGGACTCTGTCCACAGCTGGGAATAGTTCAGTGATCAGGATGGCCATCAGGGGGAATTGATTTCCCCATCACTCAGTGAGGTTGGTATACATTGATTAACTTCTCTTCTATCGGTCAGCAAACTAAAGACGCTGTTGTCTGGTCCAACTACTACCCAATCTTGAGCCCCATATTTTGTTAGCTGAGCAATAGTCTAGTCAGATAAGAACGCTTAACTCGGCCTAACCGATTAGGAAAAATAATAGCACTTTTTTTTCCCCTAACTAACCTTGCCTTGCACATAATTTTGGATATCATTTCGTATGATCAGAATTGTAATCAGTTTTATTTGCATAGCTTAAGGTGGCTCAAAACAGTTTCTAGCACTTAGATTGCGCTGGGTCATTTACAACTACTCTTTATCACTTGAAGCTACACACATGTTATTAAAAAAATGCATGATCATTGGTGAACACATTATCATTTTCGTGACACAAGAGGTTACCATAGGAACAGTATGACCTGCTAAAAACGCCATTAACTACAGCTTTAGGGGCTTATAATTCAAAAACGTCATGGTGAATTTATGGTTTTCTATTATTAAATTTTAAGAAGTTAAATTAAATTAAATTAAATTTTTAATGACACAACTTTTGGCAAAGTTTCAAAGAAATTTTTTGTACATAAGGTTCCGAGTGACCTTAAATTTTGAGTTATTTATTTAAAATTTAAGCTTACTTATTTAATCCCAATTTAATACGTATGGCTAATTGCGAGAGGGTTCACTATATCGTCAAGCCATGTTTGCATGTTTCAAAATGTTTTATGGTTTGATATAAAATTGAAATAGTCTCAGTCAATGTGCATATATTTGCTTTTAATAGCTGACAATATATATGTGCTGCATGCATACCAGTTAGTCTTAAATTGTGTGAAAAATAATTTCTTGCCATGTAGGGATCCGACAATGGGGAGTTTGAATAAGTCTTTGAGAGCCTACGCGGCTACCTTACCGAAACACCCAGTCCAGGAATCCCCGTAAGTATACAAAAATATGTTGATCATTCAGCTAATTTTACATATGTACAGGAAAGGAATTTGTTTGGTCAAACAATGTCTATTTTTATTTTAGTGGCAGCAATCAGAACTATGTTGTTGTTAAATCAAAGTGTAATATACTTGTTGCAAACAATTTGGAATATAAAGTTTTATTGCTCTCTGTTCAATCAGATATTGACTGTCATGGATGTGCAGGTTTATTGGAAAGGTTCACGACTCAATTAAGTTAGATCTTGAATTCCATCAGCATGTATATAAAATGTACAAAGTAATTTAACAAGGTTTGTCTTACCAACCGTGATTGCCTAATTAGAAGAACCATCCACAGGGATAACTGCATGATTTGACAAAATAAATTGCAGTCAGTTTCCAGGGAACAAACAGTGAACTTCTTCACAAGACAATAAGACAATTGTTATGAAGTCAAATGTAGTTCATTTAGTAGTGGTTCCATTAAATGAAGTTCAGCCAATTATTGTTTGATTCACAGGAAGATTCTGATGATGATGATGAAGAGAGACAGGAAGAGGAGGAAAGTGACCAGGTGTTGACATGTAATTTAATTAATTGTCAATAAGCATTTAATTTAAAGTGAAGTGGTGTCAATTACCATTTCCTTAATGTAATTTGCAACTGCAATGCACTTGTTTATGGCTAAAACACAATCAGGGTGACAAAGTAGGGGTCCCTTAGATGCTATTTTGTATTTAAAATGTTTGTTGGTAGAGTCAAATGAAACAAGTCTATGACTGATTTTTCAGTGCATAAAATAGACACATATATACCATTAAATTATTGTCAATAAATTTGTCACTCATAACAATATTTATCACAGTAAGCATGCATCAATTAAATTTTTTTAAAAGGCATGTCTGAACAAACATTTTGAGTGAGATATATAATTGAACATGTTAAATCATACTATTGCTGATTTGTGGAATTGGTTGAAGATCTTTAATGGGGGAAGTACCCAACCCTTTGCATAGTTTTGATTGCATTTGTTTTGTTTTTGTTTGTGTAAACCACCCAGCTCCCTGCAGACCCTCCTGGAAATTCAAACTTTGCTTCCTGGACAAGTGAAGTTCCAACTGTACTTGTCCACACCTGAATTCTAGTTATCCTTACATCCCAACCCATACTGTTGGGTTGTCTAATTCTAACCCTAACTCCAATCCGCAAAGTGCTCTTTTGCATGTACAATTAACTCTTGAAATTGATCACATGATAAGTTGTTGTGCCAGTTTGCAAAGCGGATGCTTTGGCAACTCAGGTGTTTTACTTAATTATACCATCCACTGTCACAAAAATCATTTGCAACCTTAGTAGTGCCAAGAATTATATTATTCATGCTCGCTTTCTTGATAGAAATCTTGAGCTCATTATCTAATTGTTTAATAGAAATAAATATTAGCATGAGGTGGCACAAGCAAAGAGAATTTTCATTTTGAACATCAAAGTAAGCAACAGAGCTATCAATAAGGGCTGCACCCCTTAGCACCGGTTACGGCTGAACATGTTGGATGGGTCCTTGATGTTACGGTTGAACGTTGCTGTTGTAGGTTTGATTCATCCATAAAGTAACAAATTTGTGACAGGTATGGAGATCAAGGCTACACTTGAATGAAAACTTAATGACAGCCCTGAGCAAGTTGTTTTCTTTTTTAAATCTTGGTACTTTCTAAATGAAATAGAAAACAACATGTTCTCCGTGATTCCATTGATTTACAGAACCACTCATGAAAATTTTGAAGAACTTGAAAAAAGTTAGAAACACTCGGCTAATGGCTCCTGTTCCAGCAGCATTTCAATTTCTCCCAAAAGTTCACTCATGCTTCCACAACTTGATAGAAAAATTGTATGTGCTTGGTGATAAAATAGAGTGTATGACTTAGCAATTTTAATGTTCTTAAATTGAGTCATTGTTTAATTAATTATCATGTCTTTGTTAATTTCATTCATTTTAAGAACAAAGTTAATACTTAATGTGGTTTTATAGAGATCTCTTGTCATGAGTTGATTTTGTTTTGGACAGGTTCTTTCCTTTACCAGAAACTTGGCTGGTTTGGTAAGGCAAAATTTTCAGGGTATTCCAATTTCAGCTCAGGGACAATCAAATGAATCAGCTGTCCCAGCTTTAAGCACTGGGAACAACCCAAAGGGGCAGGTTTACAATTTCAATGTGGTGTTATTGGATCCCAGTGATGATTCAATTCCCAGGGGTACTGTCAGGCAAGATCTTCTTAACACTGGCAGGATTGTCCAGATATCTTTGGGTAGGGGAACACAAGAAGCAGGAGCACTGAGAGCCCTGAATGGTGCCTTCCCTTTCCTCAGAGGAGCAACCACAAAGCAAGTCTAAAATCTAAAGCAGTTTCTTAAATTTTAATCATTACCAGCAAGGTGTCTTCATTTCACCATTTTATTTTGCTCAAACTTAATTCAAATTGACATCAAATTCTCTAACAAGATACAACAACAGTTTCATATAGCAGAAAAATGCATTGGCCACATTGATAACATTTGATGATAACTGTAGTAACCTGGCAGTATGTACATTGCTTTTAATAATGAGATTAGTCCAGCCAAGACAAGAAGATCAGCACCCAATTAAAGACAGACTCTGATGGACAAAATCTTTGGAAACTCTAATTAAAACAATCACCCTGTTTTCAGCAATTTTTTTTTCAGCTCTGTAGTATTGGTCTACAGTATGAAATAAATTGAAACGCTTTATTCATGGGTAATATTACTCTGCCTTTTAGTGATGGAGAGTACTGCTTTGAAATTCTCGCGACTGATAAAAGCTCGAGAAACGTGTTGATCCCTGCTGTCCGGCCATCTTCAGGGTTTTCTGCCAGGGAATTGAAGAAAATGTGTGGCCAGGGTGCACTGTACCTGCGCTTAATAGAGAGCAGCCCTAGTGATCATGAGGTACTCATTCATATTTACATTTAAATATATTTTTTTTATAAGTTTACAAAATAAGCTCACAGGTGTCCTGCTGAAAAATGTCCATGCATAGTGTTTAACACAAACCTAGTACATTTTGCCTGAATGCTTTAATGTTTAAGAAACAAATAAGTGCAAATGAAGAGATGTTTCTAAAAAAGAATTATAGGCACAAGTAATCATGACACCTTTGTGTAGAATTAAGCTAACTGTAGACAGTAAACTTGAACAAATAAACTAAATCCCTTACTTCTCTTATTCCTCTGATTTCTTTTTTTATATACAATAATTTTTTTAGATAACAAAATTTTGTTTTTTCTCTACAGGATCAGCCACCTAGACCATCAGCATCACGAGGAGGTGGGTGTGAATTTGTTATATCAATTGAATAATGTATGTAAATCAGTATTAAAATTCTGATGCTGCAATGTCAAGTAAAATAACTATGGCTACTCAGATGCCAGGGTTTAAATGGTTCAATTGCACTTACTTCATAAAATGTTTCGTATTAAATTTATGACATCTTTTTTAAAGGACAGAAATCAAGCCGAGGCTTATCATTTAGGCAAGGCTATCTTCCTCAAGGTAATTGAATTTTCCATTGCATTCAAGCCAACATTTAAACCAATGCGATATTAAATCTCATGCCCATACTTTTCTGGAAGCTTACTTGAAATTTCCCTGAAGGTTGACCCATGAGATTTTCTCTCTTGGCACTCAAGTTAGGGGAGCACCTACAGGGGCCTAATCATCAATATCTTGGTGGTCAGAATGACCAAGCTAGGTACAAGAGAGTACTTGCTCACAGGGGCCCCTAATTATTACATGTTACCACGAGACTTTACTGATGCCAATGAGGGCGATTCTTGAAGGAAACCCAGCAAGTTTAACCAACTTAATGCTGTTGATTGATTGTACAGGATCCAGATATCTAGATTTTGTAGTCAGTCTCTAACTTGTTAAGTTAAGAATCAATGGTGTGAACTAATTTCTCCTTGAATGAATGGCTTCTTGACTAGTAATCTTCTCTCACATTGCGACAGCACTTTGAAAGGTTCAATATCACTGTGAATACTCTTTCCTTTTCTGGTTGGTAAATAGTGGCCACAGCCCAAGGTACAGCCTCTGGATCTGGGGGAGGACAGCAGGCAGATTCCAGGGTAAGGGGTGTAAGCAATAGATCCACCTCCACTCGTACTGCCACAACCCATGCTAGTAGTGTAGATGGAATAAACAATTATCACAACAGCTCTAGCAGCATAAGGGCACATCCACCGACCAGCCCAACCTTGACAAACACTAATGACACAGGTACAGGTAGGTCAGGGGTTGTGCCAGGGAGGCATACCAGAGTGGGATCTACAACCCACACTATATTGACACGAATTGTAACATCCAATGTGGACACTGTTCAATCAAGGGCAGGGATTGTGTCAGGTAGGCGTAACAGATTAGGATCTCCACCCCTTACTACATCAACATGTACTGTTACAGTCAATGCTGATACTTTTCAGTCAGGGGCAGGGAATGTGTCAGGTAGGCATAACAGAGTAGGATCTCCACCCCATACCACATTGACTCGCACTGTGACAACCAATGCTGATACTGTTCAGTCGGGGGGATGGATTGTGTCAGGTAGGCGTAACAGATTAGGATCTCCACCCCGTACTACATCGACACACACTGTGACAACCAATGGTGATACTGTTCAGTCAGGGGCAGGGATTGTGTTGGGTAGGCGTGACAGATCAGGATCTCCACCCCATACTACATCGACACTCCCAGTGACAACCAATGGTAATACTGCTCAGTCAGGGGCAGGGATTGTGTCAGGTAGGCATAACAGATTAGGCTCTCCCCCCATACTACATCAACACGCACTGTGACAACCAGTGGTGATACTGCTCAGTCAGGGGCAGGGATTATGTCAGGTAGGCATAACAGATTAGGATCTCTACCCCGTACCACATCGACACACACTGTGACAACCAATGCTGATACTGCTCAGTCGGGGGCAGGGATTGTGTCAGGTAGGCGTAACAGAGTAGGATCTCCACCCCGTACTACATCGACACACACTGTGACAACCAATGGTGATACTGTTCAATCGGGGGCAGGGATTGTGTCAGGTAGGCGTAACAGATTAGGATCTCCACCCCGTACTACATCGACACACACTGACAACCAATAGTGATACTGTTCAGTCGGGGGCAGGGATTGTGTCAGGTAGGCATAACAGATTAGGATCTCCACCCCGTACTACATCGACACACACTGTGACAACCAATGGTGATACTGTTCAGTCGGGGGCAGGGATTGTGTCAGGTAGGCATAACAGATTAGGATCTCCACCCCGTACTACATCGACACGCACTGTCACAACCAATGGTGGTACTGTTACCACGCAGGCAGTGTCAGGTGGGCATAACAGAGCACATGTAGGAGGAGGAGATCCTCGCGGTATTCCTACATGTACATCAGCTGATGTTGCTACAACCAATGCTGGTACTGTTACCTCGGGGGTAGGGACTGTGTTGGGTAGGCGTAATAGAGTACAAACTCCATCCCATACTACATCGACACATACTGCTACAACCAATGCTGACACTGTTACCACGGGGTCAGGGAATGGGTTGACTGGAAATGCCAGCTTGGGAAATCCACTCAGTACTACCCCTTCAACATACACAGTAGCAACTAACATTGTTACTGTTACAACGGGGTCAGGGAGCGGGCTGGATAGGCATATCGGTGTAGGGACCATTCCAACCACGACAACTTTTACACGTCCCTCAACAATTGACATTGCGACTGGTGCTGAAGCTGAGAGAAGTGCTGAAGCATCTGTTGGAGGAGGGCTTCTACCACTTAGTGTCAGTGATGGCATAGGTTCTGGTAGGCAATCTGAAGAATCTCTTGGGCTAAGTCATCAACCAGGAAGTACTGTCACAACTGGTAACAACACTGTCCCCACCACTACTACAGTGACAACAATAACAACAACCACTACCACTGTCTTGGGACTGCCAAACACCACAAGTGGTACTGATGAGGCTATGCAAGACAGTGACGATGATCCTCTGAGTATCTTTAGATTAGATGATGTTGAAATGGAAGAACGGGGTCGTAGATGGCGTGCAACATTACCAAGAGAAACAGATACCAGTAATGTGGACCAGGTACCTATCAGCAGAACTGCTACACCAAATCCCGTGACCTCAAACCACACCATCCCAAGGCCACCAGGTACTGTATGGCGTGTTTTATGTCAAAATGCATTGGTTTAAGTCATTTTAAAGATTTATAGAGTAAAAGCTGCACTTATCTTAACAACCCAACAATTAAGCATCCATAATTTTAGTTTACCAAAGGTTGCAGTAGAAGATCAAAGTTTCAATTAGTAGCCTTCTCTTTCTGTGTACGTATCTGTACATATCAATTCTTGAAGGAGCATTTGTATAATGTATATTACAATAAAGTTTCCATATAACGTGCGCTCTGATTGGCTGAAGGTGCATGCTTTATCAGAGAACAGAGCACAGGTTGATGATGGTAAGTTGGCTTTCAAATGTTTGTCGGAATTTTGACAAATTTGCGCCAAATTAAACATCCCCTGTGATTCAGACAAACGCAATGGAAACGAGCTATTTGTCTGTAGTAAATATGGCTCACAGAGACCATTGTTAGCAACAGTAGTGTTAAAACTGTACTAAAATAACAAGTTTTGCTAGATTCCCGTTGACAAAACACCTAACGAAATAAACAAATTCCCAACCTAAACAGTGCTTCAATAAAAGACATATTTGTTACAAAGGCAGAAATTATACTTAAGAAGTAAAACAATGATAAAAAACAACAATTGAACTGTCTCTGTTTACAAGAAGTGGGGAAAAACACTTGACTTCGTCTCGTGTTTTCCCCTACACTTCTTTCGTGCTCTACTGCTTCCTGTGTGCTTTACAACAGAACAGAGCACAGTCAAGGCTTCTTTATTTGTTGATTTAATCATGTTTGATTTGGAGTTAATGTTATCATTACGCTACGCTTTTGCAGGACAGGCTGGACATATGATATGATTTGATCAGTTTATGGGAAAATAAATTCCATTTGAATTAATAGCACAAACAGACAGGGAGTGTACAGCAGTGGAGAGCTACATTCCTGTGACTACTATGCATGTGTCAGAGCTGTGCTTGCACTTTGCACCGTGATACTGCTTCACTACATGGTTTGCTAAGTATTTTTTTTTATTAATAACGTATGTGGCACTGAAAGGGAACTGAAAACTAATACAAGTACATTTATTTACTGTTATGTGTTTCAGGTTTAACTGCCTCTGTAATCACAGCCGGAGTTGCCAGGCCATCTGCTGAGAATCCAAATACAACAGTTACAGGTGAGTGCTCTTTTTTTAATATTGCTTTTTCCTTGACTAAGTCACAGATTCAGGACCCATGAGGTTAACATATTGCTTTATCAGTTATCACCTGAAGCACTGGCAGACTGGTAACCTTGAGAGGGTTTTTTTCTCAAAGTACATAAAACTTAACATAAGAATTGTTGAAGTTTCAATGATTGCATTTTAGAAATGAACATGATGTCTTTTATGCAGCATTTTTACTTGACATGTCTTGTGTTCCAAAATTCTTTTCAGGAACCGTTGAATTACCAGATGCAAGTGTGCTGCTTGATTTATTACCTCAAACTCCTGGTAAGAGTTAACATATTGTATCAAATACAAACTGCACAACAAAAATAATCTTATCAGTTATCCCATTGAAGGATACAAGTGCAATTAGCCCAGTACGGTTTGTATTAATTAATATTAATATTCAATACCATGTAGTACAAAAAAGGGTGTTTCTTGTTTTGCAGGCCAGCCAGCAAGTGCAATGCAGACATCCATTGCAATGGCACAATCTGCAAGCCTGCCATTTAGTCATCCATGCAACTTCCATGTGGTGAGTGAAACAATGCAAGCTGACAGGCTTTTTAAAGTGGATATTAACCGGTATTACATATCTGACAAATCATTTGCATTAGCAACTGGTATATCATCCTTCTTTAACATTATTAATAAATTAATAACTGTCATAAAAAATTCTTATCGACTTACTATTTTAGCTCATGCAAATGGCTAGAGTGGAGAGAACCCTGTCGACCTGCACTAATGTGTGTCTGTAGCAAGAGGCAGTGGCTACTGTGGAGGTAACAAAATCTGATTTGACATGCAATATTATATACGCCCATTATAAGCTTGCTTGTTACTAAATGGTTGCAAATAACATGTGTGACAGGAATGGGTTATCTTAACCTGGTGCCAAATGACATTTGTTAAATGTTAAGTAATCTAATATTAATGATATTTTTTTTTTCAGGATGATTTTTGAAAACAGAGAAATTATTGACTTGGTGAATGAGCATTTTCTGTTTTGGGTGCAATCATCTGGTGGAACCGCTGGGAAGCAAGGTAGTATATGTTACAATTAACATTAGCATAAATACAGGTCCTGCAAAGTCATAGCATGTTTGTGAGGTTCTTTCCCAAACTGGAAAGTCCTGACTGTTAAAGAAGACTAGATTGGGCCACGGCAGGACATTTACTCTAACACCACATCAGTATATACTATGTTTAATTTTTTTGTCATGAAGAACACTCACCCTAACTTGCAACTTGTTGGACAACATTATATTAATATTTAATATTGTCTGTTTTGGACTATAATTAGCTATAATTAAGTACTTCTTTTGCTGTATCAAAAAATGGGAAATAAAAAATCAATTTGAATTCATCATGGTTGGTTGGTTTCAGCCTTGGCCACTTTAAAAGATGAAAGTAATACAGGTACGATGGCTATAGTTTGCAGCGTTGGTGGCAAAGAGAAAGTTTTGCTCAAGATGTCAGGTAATTAATTATTCCACACCATCGCAGTTGGATTATGTTCTAGATTACTCAGTCTCAAATCAAACATTACTTTCAGTTTGTAATAATTATTGAAACTGTTTTGCCTTTGTTACTCAGTCACTCATGTATGCCTCATCAGCGCATGATGTTTCACTCATAGGCCCACCCACTGTAGCTGAACTGAAGAGAGCTCTGGAGGAGAAACTTACAACATTTCAAGATCACAAGAGAAACTGGTATACAACTTTATTCAACTTTTATCATGTTATTGTCACACTATGATAATGAGATGTGCTGGAAGTGTGTGACTTCAAAATTAAAATTATATCTTAAATTAGAATGTGAAATATTGAACACGATTGATTTTATATTTTACTCTGCTCATGAAATAATTCATGTTTTAAATATAAGTGCATGTTACCAGCTACTTTGTCAAGCTATTCGATTACATTCAATCAAATCAATCAATCAATCAATCAATGAATCCCTCAATCGATCAATCAATCAATCTATCAATCCATCACCTTTTTATTGTGCAATATTAATTCATAGGCTCAGACTACAAGAGGAAAGGGAACTGAAGAGGCAGCAGGATCTGGACTATGAAGAGTCACTCCAGAATGACAGAGAGAAGGTGTGAAAAACTAGCAGCACTTTGGCACTCCATGATATGAAAAGAACTGTATAATAATTTTTAAATACTGGCTAATTATATCAAGTGATGTTCTAGCACATCTGATTAGTTCCTTATTTGCTTCAGGCAAAAAGGCAGAGGAATACAAAAGCCTGTCAAACAGACGATGAACCAGCCCCTGAGGTATCACATTTGATATTAGTAATGCAACAGATAAACTATTCTCTTGTTGCTTCTTGCTAATTCAAGCCATTGCCATGGTTAATGGCTGTAATGCATGTACCCCTATCATGACCTTACCACTGTAGAAAACAGGCTTGTTGGCTTTTTCTGTACCATGAAAAATATTTCGAAGGCATTATTTTGAAAGCATAGATGTCCAGCATATATATACACCATCTTTCAAGGTGTTTCTCCAGCCTAAATAAGTTATTAATTAACAAATCATACAAGACAAATTTAAATCCAATAATGAATAATGGGTAATACATTTATAATCTGTGAATTTGTATTCCAGCCACAACCAGAACCAGATGAGGCCACAAATCCACCACCAACAAAGAGGCTGAGACGGATGAATTGACTTGTGTCATCGTTATTTTGCCAGATGGAGAAAGGCACCAGTTGGATATTTCACAGGAAAGTCCATTGAAGGTGGGTAATGTGAATACTCTGAAGAAATGCAGATTTCGATGCCTTTCATTTACCATTAATATTATAACCCAGATGTATGCACAAGACCATCTAATAATATTATAACCCAGATGTATGCACAAGACCATCTAATAATATTATAACCCAGATGTATGCACAAGACCACATAATTTGTTGTTTCTAATGTAGCCTGCATCACTCAGTTTGTTGTTGCCCCTTCAATATTGGAAAGTTTTGATGGTGAAATTCAATTTGCCCTTGTCTCAAGGCTCCCCTTTTTATTATATGACACCATGGAGTCATGGATATGCTATTCAAAAATATCATCCTAAGGGGCTCAATTTATGATGCTATGGGCAGTTAAGGTGCATGTGAACAATGTTTCCCCAAAAATAGGCTTTTGTATTGAACAAAACTGTGTCATGAGCCATCGAAATGTAAACGGCCATGAGTTTTTAAGTCTCAGGCCCATGTTTCTTGTTATTCAATGCAGCCTAATCTTGAATCACACACTTCCAAGAGAGACAACTGAAACAATGAACCACTATAATGCAATATACTGAAGTCACTATTGGAAAAACTAAGCAGTAATTAGGGAGTAACTACAAAGTTAAGGATATACAGTGGTAAAATCAGAGACTTGCCCATATCCTCATTTAAAATCCCAGACCTTGGCTGATTGGAGAACTTTTTTTTTCACAATTCTCGCCTGTCAGATGCCATGATTATTCCCATCATAAAATTAATGACCGCAACTGAACTTTTTAAAATTTCCATTATAAAAGAAGTAATCAGGAAATATCAACTTGACATCAATGTACAGCAGATGTCTCTCTCAGGTGTTTGCAACTCCAGGAGATGGCTGAAATTTAAGCTGTGTATAACCTCTTCTGGGAAATCAAAGAATATTATCGGTGTGATTGGGTGGGCACAATCCATTGTCTACTAAAATAATATATTTGTTGTTATGTAAAGCAATTTGGTGAAATACTACATCTAAAGGCCTCTTATCTCATCTGCTTGCATTTTAAATTAAACACAGGAGTTGTACCAACCAGTCAGAAATTTGCTACCTGAAGGCTCAACAACCATCTCCCTAATTAGCTCATCCCCGTCCGGCTCTATAAATTTCAATACTTCAGGATTGATGACTAAAAAAATTCTAAAAAAAATCGGATTATTATCGTTTCCCCTGAAATTTGGAGACATAAAACTAGAGATAATTACCTAAGCACATGGCTAGTTTCACGTGGAATGCTTCAATGTGGCTTACATGACGACATTGCGAAATCACCCAATTTTAAGTCAAAATGGCGGCGTTTTGTTGAGCGAGCGATGTCCATGATTTCAACGTCCTGAAGATGTTTTCGGAAGCGGACAACATTCCTAAAGGTATTTGAAGTAAATACGAATGTAATTTTACGGTTAGCAAGAAATTAGAAGCGAAAATTTTAGGTAAGTGAGCTTGCATGACCTTCGCCATGTGCTACTCAAATCCACGCATGTTGTTCAAATGCGACTAAATTCCCTTCGGACCGCCGTTTTTCCGTTTGCAATCTCAAATAATTCTTGAATTATGTGTCTTGAATCGTTTTTGGGATCGTAGAGCTCAGGAACTTTGGAAAAAAGCTTCGTTTTGTTGAGTAAACACACTTTTCGAAAAGACGCGTAACTCGATTCGAGTTAATATTCAACTGGCTGTTGCCATGGTGACGGAAATGCAAGATTTTTAATTAGATAAAAAAAATATTCTAAAAAATTTCGGTTTCGATGGTTTTTTGCTCTGTTTTCGGGATATGTTTGCTGATAAATTAAGGAAATTAGTTATTTCTACATCAAATTTGACCAGTGGAGTGGAAATACATTTTTTGAATATTTTTTTACATTTTTCCTTTTTTTTTTGTGAAGTTTAATTTATTTAAATTGTTTAAAAATTACTACTAGCTTCCATGAAGGAAAACTTTTTTTTTCTAGAGAGTATTTTTTATGCTCTTTTAAATGAGATATAGTAGATTATTATCCTGTAAATATTTGCTGAGATATTAATGAATAACCTTATGACCTTTTCCACGCCCATTTTCTTAACTAGACGAAAATGAGCTAACCTATCAAGTTGACGGAAACATCTGGAGACTAGTTCCTGACCACGAAACCACGTCTGTGGCACAGTTTCGAATCGAGCCAAATTGTGTCCTGAGGTCCAGTTATGGGGAAGACTTGAGTGAAACTGATCCCTGAAATGACCATTTTCATTTGAGTCAAGAACCTAGCTCAATGAAGGAAATACCTGACTTGTTTCTTCAGAGAATGGCTATGTGGGAAATGCTGACTCCCGAAATTCACTTGTGAGTGTTTCCAGTTGAGACTTGCAGCACACACTATCTTTAGCCAATTTAAAATGCTGACTTCTGAATCAGTTGAGAACTGCAGCATTCATTGAAATTAAAAGGTTTTTCATTGATTTTAGCATATTTAAAACATGCTTTGGCGTGATTGATCAGATCAACCAGGGGAACTCAACAGACTTTTTAAACTTTTCTGCACCAAGCAAATGGAAAATTTATTCACTTACGTTTTAAGAGATTGGTACCACTGAGTTTTTGATTTCATGCATTTATATTTCTACTTAAATCAAAGTCAAGATCAGCATTCTTTCAATGAGCAACGATTTGAAGCATATTTCTGTTTTATACAAACTAACCTATCTACTCATATTTTACACCTGTAAATCATGCCAGAACACAAATGTCCCATTATTGACCTTTTTACAATCTTTTTATGCCTGGCAACAATGAGTCAAGTTGGTTACTTGATGATACCCCCTGAGACTTGGAGTGCTACTCCGTATCTATTGTGAAACATTTGGTCACACTACACACAGTTGAGTAGAGTAAGAGAATTCCAATGTACATCTGACCAAAGAAAGCAGGATAATACCCTCTTAGAAATGAGGGGGGGGGGGGACCAGGAAACCATTGCCATAACAATGGGTCTGTATTTGTTGAGTATAAGTATATAATTGGTATTGTTTGTCTAACTCCACAAAATATACTAACTGCCTTAGCCTTAGGTATGATTAGCAGCCTTATGGTCCCTTCCACACTACACAAGAGAAATTTGAAAACACATGCAACTTTATTTTTAAGTTAGGCCTACTGTCCAAAATATAATCTGTCAGGAAAATGGAACTTTTCTAAAATGCTCTGCTCTACAAACTGGAGGAATTTGAAAATGCCAGTATGGATGAAAAAGTTTGAAAATGAAGCTTTTCGAAGATGATGACATCACAAAAACCGTGTGATTTCTCTGCACAAGTTTACCTGAAACACAAGCAACGTCAAATTTCTCTGGTGTAGTGTGAAGGTCACAGTTTGTATTGAAAAGTATTCAAAATTAAAAACGGAAAAACATTGAAAAATATCATACTCTTCCTATAGTTAGGGTGTAGCCCAAACTACAGCTTAATTTGCAGCTAGCTTTTGATGTGTGGCTTATATAGACTACATATGAAAACTTGCCAGGATATTTTTCTGTGAAAATTATCTGTTCTGAGGAGCGCACACAGCGTTTTGAGAGGACCAATGTGCTCTTTGAGGAACAGATGATGTCCATGGACAAATAGATGCGAATATTTTCCTGCCAAATGAAGGCTGTTGTTTATTGTCTATTGAATATTTTTCGCAACACGCTAAGTTTTGAAAATTGGGGAACATCACCTCAGTTCTATCTGGTGTATAATCAGTCATGTGACACATTTACACCAACTGTGTGCTAGCTAAAATATCTGATGGATTATAATGCCAGATATTAACTTGTCCTCAAGTGTGTAAGAGGGAAAAGTTGTTAATGTAAATGGTAAGGGAGGTTAAAGTCTCGTATAAGATGGGTGTATGATTTTCTGCTTTCAAATGACAGAGCTGTCCAAAATTGTTTTGCTGTTCTCTTTTGATATAAATTCACCAAATATTGCCTGCTTAATGACATTTTGCAGGGCACAGAAAAGAAACTGAATACAGTCAGCAGAAGTATGATTATCATTGAAAGTTTGTTACGTCTGATTCAATGAATGTTGATTGAAATAATTCTTATAAAAATCCTTATCTCCCTTAGTTGACAAAACAGAACATAGATTCTGAAAAGAAGTATTTACAAAAATTGATAAGTGAATAATGGATGGAGAGTTATTTTTCTGGGTAAGCATAGACAAAAGATAAAACATAAAGGTAACTTAGACTAGTAGATTTATACTAAAACAATTAGATTATTTGCTCTTGATTTCTATGTGTGATAGTTGACGAGGGCGCAGCACACGATAGAAATCTCTAGCTCATAATCTAATTGCTTAAAGTAGTTGAGAGGCCTTAGCCTTTTGTCCAGGAGAAAAGCATCTGGTTGTCAAAATAAGGTTCGGATAACACGATGTTTGTACATGTCAGTTGCAAAAAGAATGAAATCAAGCAAAACTCGCTATTCTAAGACCCATCCTGTCCATTTTAATATCTTTTGGTGTTGAACAGTCGGATTTCCTCTTGTTCAGCTACACTCCCGCTGACGTAACATTCCAGTATCACTCAGATCACCTATAGCAAGAAAGTATATTATTTTTTAACAGTGAGTTGACATTCAAAGACAATAAAGTCTGACCTGACAAGAAATTTTCATGTTGGTCATGTTTTTAGTGGAAGAGAGCACAGAGGCAGTTAATGGAAACACTATTGGGGTGGCAAAAGTAAAGTGATAACGGGTGGCACAAGGAAAGTGATAATTTAAAAAGGGTAAGGGGAAGCTGTGAAAAGCCTGCATGAGAATATATGTAGACCCAAACATAACCCTGCCCAATTTAGTTGCACAGCAAGCTTTCCAAAAAATCAGTTGGAGACAAGTAAAAGGCACACTCTGGCAGACATTATAAATCACACCATATACTCATTACAAATTGACTCTAGGGTCAATGTGTTCATTGGAGCTTATTGCCAATATTGTGCCATTGTGAATTCAGTTGTTAAAAATAGCTATTATGGGATTCTCAGGGGGCTAATAAGTAGGTATTTGCCTCCTAAGCATCTGATAATAGCTATTTGAATCAAAATCAAAATGGCTGCCGTATTGATAAAAAGGTCCCCTTTGAACAATATCATATGCTCGTTTCGGAAAGCATTTGGCCCACAATTTTTTCCAAAGGAAACAAGTAATCCGAATAAGGAACTTTATTATCAGCAAAAGATACTGGTAATTACAAATTAATTTTCTGCAACAAAATAGTCTTTGATCTAACATGATAAACTATTCAAATGAAAGAATATGGAACAAGTTGAAGAATTCACTTTATGTGCACATACCCTGAATTTCCTTTAAGACGTTGCTTAAAGTATGAAAATAACTCAAATATCTCAAGCCACAATTTAAAGTTATCTCATGATATACTGTCAGTAGTTACCTGTATGTTGCTCATGCAACAGAAAAATGTTGACTTATATTTTGTCCCTATCAAGCTTCACTGGCAGGGGAGCATGTGCTCATGCATTCTAATTGAGGCGACACACTCAGTGAAATAAACTCAACAAACATACTGCAATACTGAAAACGAAATTTTGTTTAGTACAGAAAGAGGTGAAAAAATCCTCAAGGGAAAAGTCAGGAAATTTTAACTGAATAAAGGGAAAAATAACGTGAAGAAAATTCACAGGAAATTTAAAAATGTCAACAGACCTGATTTAATCGTCTGGAAGAAACATTTGGTGTCACCGTGAATTTCATGATATTTTTACATAACAAAGATGAAAAATTTGATGAAAACTAGCCAGTCTCTGTTACAGTCATCAGAGTAAAAAAGGGCTGTAATTTGAGGTCAGAAACAGCCACTAAATCTGACATTTCATATTTGGTCATGGAAAATTTCATTATGATCAGAGAAGGGTAAGGGAATTTTGAAAAGTGATGTCCATAGCAACCATGTAACTAAAATAACTAGCAAACCAGCACTTGTCCTGTAGATGTTACCTTTTTTTTTACTTGCAAGCATGTAATTATTGAAAATGAGGAAAAATAAGACAACACCAGTTCAGGTTATTACTGTGTCATGAAATATGATATTTCTTTAACACTTGAAGCAATCTGTCCTTGCATTTGAAAAAAAGGAAGTGATGACTCACTGTTCCAACAATAATTATGCCAGTTCACAAACTCCAGACAAACAAATATCCTTGCACTAAAACATGACTGACAGAAACAAGGTATGATCAATAGCACAAGTGAAACTTATCAAAAAAGCTGCCTTCCTCAACTGAAATGACACTTGTCTGTAAATTTCAGGAGTCAGCTTTTACCACATATTCCTTGTCTGAGGATAGTGTATGCTGCAACAGTCTCTACTAAAATTCCATGCATATGAAATTTAGGAGCCAGCATTTGCCCACATATCCATATTCTTGCAGATCTGAATCCAGCTTGATGTAATGGTTAAATTGTAGAACCAAAATAAAGCAGTAGAAATTGCCTGACTAGAAAATAAACATTAATTCCCTGGTTTCCATCCTCCTCCTCTGGATGAAATGATTCTTGGAGCACCATAATGACATGTTCTGGAACATATAGTGAAATTGGAGCCACCTCCACTCCTGATAATTCATTCTCCTGAGGTAGTGGTGCATCGGGGTCATCCCCATACATGATTAAATCATCTGGCAGGCTATCATCCATAATACCTCTTACACCAGAGTAATTGGAAGAATGATGTTGCAGAATACCAGAAATCCATAACTGATGTGGAGAAAGGCTATGCTCAGTAGAGAGTCCATGATTACTAAATGTCTCAATAAACTGTGCTAGTGCATTATTGATCCTTGGGGTGTAAACATAATAGGCGAGTTCATACTACGTACGTAAGTAGGCCTCAAGTACGCCCAAGGTCTACTTGGAATGTGAACGGGGTTTATTTTAGTTCAAGTACCTTACTTTGTAACCTTAGAAACGGCGTACTTTCAAAGGAGCCGAAGTGCGCTCTTAAGTCTAGTTTTGCTGTTCTCGAATGTGTTCTTAGGCACTATCAAAACACGCGAAAGCGATAACACGTCAATCAACTAAACGGCGGGAAAAGCTAGTGCACGCAAACCTTGGCGAAGCAAAAAGCATGGATTACAACGCAAGCCGGCCTCGCTTCTTCGCTCAGCAACAATACCGATTAGAGGACGACGATTCCGTGGACTTAAGCCTCACGTAAGTGCAGTTTCATTTTTTTATTAAACCAGTTAAAGACTTTTGAACAAATGTTCTGTTTTACTCTTAATAAAATCTTAATAGCCATGTTTTCATAAGCATGCTTTCTGTTCGATAGCAACAACTTAAACCAAAGATTTGCCGGAG
Organism: Orbicella faveolata; assembly: GCF_042242905.1. Lineage (NCBI taxonomy): Eukaryota > Metazoa > Cnidaria > Anthozoa > Scleractinia > Merulinidae > Orbicella > Orbicella faveolata. The sequence continues at coordinate 27,599,875 of NW_028301576.1, forward strand.
CAGTACCCGTAACGATTAACCAGCCACAAACGCCTTTCCGCAGTGGACAACTCTTTCATTTCCCACCACACAGCCAGACCTTTTACCGTCCTGCTGCATTTCAACCGAGCGACAGTCCACCACAAAGCAACAACAGCTCCCTAGTATCGCGAACCCCATCACCAGGGCCTGAGACTTCATCCGCTAACTCAAGCCGGGTCAGTAAAACAAGTTCCAAAGGCAAAAAGAAGACCAAATTAAAGGCGTCTGACTGGACAGAAGACGAAACTCGTGAGATGCTGGCAGTATGGGGGCCACGGTACAGCAAGCTACGCAGTGCGTCCAACAAAGAAAGGATTAAGATATGGAATGAAATTTTTATCGCATACAAGGAAAGCTGTCCTGACAGCGAAAGAACTTTGCCGCAGGTAAAGAAACGCCAGCAAAATCTCGAGTACGAGTATAAGCTTTTAAAGCAACGCTCTCAGTCGACCGGCGAAGCGGGGTTTAAGAAAATCAAAGAGGGGTTTCCATACTTCGACTTTTTTGACGATGTGATGGGTCATCGCGATAGCGTTGACCCATCCAAAATGGCACTCGAAGGCTCTTCCACGTTTGCCTTCGAAGAAGGCAGCAGCACATCACTCTCTCCACAAGGAAGCGTGGCCGACACAGAAAACATGGAAAATGAATTCGAAACTGCGACGCCCAATGAAGGAGTGAAACGAAAGGCAACTGATAAGCCAGCGAAATCTGGCAGCAAAGGAAAGAAGAGACGTGATGAGCAAACAGCGACATCTGAGTGGCAGACAAGTTTTCTACAACTTATGGAATGAAGCATAGAGCAAGATAACATACGATTTGAACGTTCCACAGAAATGCTTCGGGAATCACAGAGGAATCAGTTGGAACAAACAAATGCAATTCTCGCAGGGTTTAAGGACATTTTCAAAGATTTGGTGTCAAAGTAAATCAGTGCACATATTTGATGTTCTAAAAAGGAGACAGTTGTATTAATTCTAATTATATATATATTTGTTACTGTTCTGCTGTTTTGTTGTTGCCTGTATCGGCAAGTTTATATGTTTATATGACATTTTGGTGCTACACATAGCATTCGTTAACAAATAAAACCTGCAGTTGGAAAATGTAGTGTTACAAGTTATCCCGCACAAAGTCTTTTAAAGCATCTCTCACATCGTTGCCAGTTTCAAATAGAAGTCTGCCTTCATCTTCATCGTCTGAGTCATCATCGGAGTCGCAGCCATCATCATATAGATCACCTCTCTCAATGCAAATGTTATGCAAAACACATGACGCAACAACAGTTTTCGTAAGGGTTGTCGTTTTCTGCTCAATTTTTTTCATAACAATTCGCCACCGTGATTTTAACATGCCAAATGCACGCTCGACTATGCATCGTAGGGCACTGAATTTTTTGTTGAATTTTTTTTGTTCAGGAGTTAAGTGCCCCCTGTCTGAGTAAGGTTTCATGAGCCAGCTGGTAAGGGGATATGCACTGTCTCCAGCGAGAAGAGGGCCAATTTCTACTCCATTTATATTCCTCGTCGGGCCAGCAAGAATTTGCTCATTTTGTGCCAAATCGTATAGTCCACTTAGTCTAAGGACGCGAGCATCGTGTATGCTGCCTGGATAACCAACGGTAGCATGGATGAATTTCAGGTTAGAATCAACTATAGCTTGAAGGTTCACACTATAATGCTGCTTACGATTATAGTAATCCTCGTGATTTCGTGGTGGAGCATTTATCTCTATGTGGCAACCATCTATGGCTCCAACAATTTGAGGTATGCCATACATCTCTTCGAACTCGTCAACCTTTTCTGTAATTTCCTGCCTTGTCAAGGGAAATTTTATGAATTGATCCTTCCTACGAAGAAGAGCGCGCTCGAATTCACTACAAATGCATTTTGCTGTTGACTTTCCGTATCCAAATTGTAATCCACAGCTTCTATAACTGTTGCCGGTTGCAAGTCGCCATAATGCTAAACCAACTCTTTCTTCTACACTAATTGGCACTCGCATCCGCGTGTGTTGTTTTTGTATATCTGCTCTTATTAGGTCACATAGGTATTCAAATGTTGCGTGAGTGATACGAAAATGTTCCTTCCAAAGAAAATGCAGGATTAGCTATAAGAAGGCGAAACCAGTTCTGTGGTCTAGGCCAAACCCAAGCTCTTCTTTTTAGTTGTGGTCTTTGTTGTTGTGAGTGCCCTGCCATATAAATAAGCAACATCCAACGGTTTCACCGGCTAATTCTAAAGGCTTCCTCCATTAAAGCGAAGCAATACATTTGTCGAAGCATGAAAGACCGCTGTCGCAAAAGTAGGAAAGCAAAAATCAAAATAAGGGACGCTATTCGAACGTTTCGAGGTTGCGGCATAATGAAGCTTTGAGTGTCTTGACTACATTTGCTTTGGCGGGTTTTACCGCGTAGTTTGATTGACAAGCGATTCCGCAAGTAGCATACTTTGCAATTTAGTATGAACGCTTATCTTTAAAAGTTAGCGCTGCCAGTCTCAAGTTCACTTGAGTTTTTATCGTACTTAAGGCCTACTTGGGCCCTAGTATGAACTTACCTAATGTAAGGCAAAGAGATCAATATCATTATTGCGACTAAGTAAACCAATTTGCTCCATATGTAAAAATATGTTTTTAAAAATATATAAAATGCAGTGAACCACCTCACGCCATAATCTTTCAATCCTTGTGTTGTAAACACTCGGCCCGGTGATGAAACTTCCACGACCTTCACCCCTGTATTGAATCATTAGGTCACCAACTGCGATGTTTTCTCCTCCTTCATCTGCTCTGACTCTAGAAGACAATCCCCAGATATTGATAGATTCTTGAAACAAGGCAAGCACAGTTGCTGCCCTGTTGTTGTTACTGCACCTGAGATAAACAATCAACCGAGAGTAACCGTCAATGCAACCATGGATGACAAATCGCCAGTGACGCAATTTCAGGTTGCTGTCAATGTGCCAGAGAAAATTGGGATGTGGCACTCTGTAAGGCCTATGTGGTATTTGCTGTGCCCAGCAACAAGCTCTACCAATTGGATCCAGGGTGATCAGGGCATCACGCACCCACCATCTCTGGACGCAGATCCCACGTCTTCGTGGTGGACCTTGCATGTATCTTTCCCCACAACGAGGCATTGAAACAAGCTCCTCTTGCACAATTTGCTGCAATTCTACTTGCTGGATTGGGGAATACGTTAAAAATGAAGGAGGTATGTCTAGATCAATGGCCCGCCTACGTATGGTCCATCTAGACACACCAAGAATGTTAGCAATGCTGGTCCATGAAAAGTAACAGGAACGTAAAAGCATGATCTGTTCTCTAGAAATTTCATAAGAAGGACAGCCTACAGCGCCTGTATACCTAACAGGGGCATGGTAGGAGCTGGGAGTGAAAACAGGTAGTGCCCTAAATAAATCCTTGATTAAGCTGAGCTCTCTGAATAGCTGTCTTAGGTTGTTGACATCATTTTGTGAAAACTCAGGGGATCTTTCAACAAAGGCAATGACCTGATGCATGTGACGCATTGCACCTCCCAGTCAGGAGAATCGTGGCACCTATTTAATTCCTGCAGAAGGGACAAAATGGATGCCACAAAGCGCTGCAGTTGCCTGTTGGCATCTTGCCTAAACACAATGCATAGGAAAGTAACAAACAAAAACATGAACAGGAGTTAAAATGGCAGAAATATTCCCTCCCTCTGTTGGCATCTTGCCTAAACAAAATGCATAGGAAAGTAACAAACAAAAACATGAACAGGAGTTAAAATGGCAGAAATATTCCCTCCCTCTGTTGGCATCTTGCCTAAACAAAATGCATAGGAAAGTAACAAACAAAAACATGAACAGGAGTTAAAATGGCAGAAATATTCTCTCTGACCCCAGGCTAGATTTTAGATGTCATTTCCGCACTTAATTTTCATTAACTATCACCATTAAAATAAATATAGGGATAAAATAGAAACCAATTATTGTCAGCACATCACAATTTAAGCTTCACTTTATATTTAAAGTCCACATACGACTTTTTAAAATAATGTGTGTGAAAGAAGAAACTCAACATTAAAGCAAGGCAAATAGACGGAATTGTAAAAATAAAGATATCTTATTAAGGATCTACATTACAATTAACTCACCTATCCACATAAACCACAGAAATCAGAAACAAAACCACGAAGAACTTTGTAGGCATCATAGCACCACAACACTTTAAAAGCGCAAGATGTGTTGGTGACCCTCGGTGCGACAAGAAAAAGGAGATTAAAACAATATGGATAAGAAAAGCGACTTCTTTTGCCGAGATAAATCTTCGAAACACCTAAAGTCGACGCTCAAAATATGGTGGAACTGTATCGAGCCGAGAGGAACTGGGGTAAATAGGCTTCATGTAGGAGAAAAGTTTCCATCTTTAACAACAGGCGGTAACCAAGGGTTCGAACGTCACTACCGGCTTCACATTACATGGTATGAGTCATAACGAGCTTCGCATTACATGGTATAGCCATGACAACCATCTTATTTCGAGATAGAATTACATGACATGATGATATCACATTACTTATTTTGACCTATTTCGACCTATTTCGACCTGTTTCATGTCTTTTCGACACATGATGAGTCGTAATATGTCGTAATATGTCATAATATGTCGAAAAGTAATTTTGCTACAGATGGCGCGTCATACTAATGCGGAACCTTTTGGTACTCCACACTTGATTGATAAACTGTTTGAGTTGGTTGTCTTATATTTTACAAATTGTGTTCTGCCTGTCAAATAGTTCTTAAACCAGTCCAATGCAACCCCTCTTATCCCATAGTGTTCTAGTTTTTGAAGTAAAATAAAATGATCCACAGTATCGAATGCTTTGGAGAGATCTAGAAATACACCCATGGTAAATTCATTATCATCAATTGCTTTTGATATTTTTGTCACAAGTTCTAAAATGGCAAGATTTGTTGAGCGCTTTTTACCAAATCCATATTGACTTTCACTCAAAATATTTTGTTTATCTAGGAACTTAACAATCCTCTTATACATAAGCTTTTCCAATATTTTTGAAAAACACGGTAGAACAGACATTGGTCTATAGTTACTGAATGATTCTTTGTCACTTGATTTACATATTGGTGTTACAACTGCTATTTTTAGTTCATCTGGAATAAAGCCAGTAAGAAGGGATTGATTGTATGTGTGTCAAAGGCTTAACTATGTGATTTGAAATTCCTCTTATAACTTTTGGGGACATCTCATCATAACCGCATGACTTTGTAACTTTTAATTGACCTATTGCTTTTGCTACTTCACTTTCTAGTATTGCATCCAAGAATATGGAGTTACAGTTTCTTTCATCGAAATATGATTTGAAATTTACAGGACTTTCTGGTATTTTTTCCTGTCTGGTACTTTCTCCTTTTATATACCATATATATCTGTAACAGATATATTTCTCTTGTATTTTTGCTACAAATAGCAAGAAAAAAGTTCTTATTTTGGGGCACTCATTTGTGAGACGTTTTCAATTTTTCCTGCATGAAGGCCTTGATTCTGGAACTTTTCCCGGACTTGATTTGTCCTCAGTAGAAATTCACTTTTTGGAGATTGGGGGACGAACTGTCGCTAAAATTCTGGACCACGTTAGAGCTTTGCAGCCCGATATTGTTGTCTTAGAGATTGGGTCTAATGACCTATGTGAGGCTGGGCATTGCCCAAAACCGTGGGTTCCTCTATCCAGAGTTTAGTTTGTAAACTTCTCAAGGAGTCCAATGTAGCCTTTATAGTGTTCTGTCAGGTCATCCACAGAGCGACAGTCCCTTCCCATTGTCCACGGTATAACTCTTCTGTAGACACATTGAATAACTACCTGGACGTGGTTCTTGAACCGTTGTTGTTCACTGCATTCTGGCGACACAAAGGCCTGCGCGAGCCTAAGATCACTATCTTGAAGAGAGACAAATTTCAACTTAATGATCAGGGCAACTACGCTCTCTACCGTAGTTATAGAGGTGCCATTTTGTTTGCATTACAGTGTATTACCCTTGGGAAGGACTTGCTGCAATGACTGCTTCAAACAGGTCAGATCTATGAGGCATTTACCTTTGTGCTTTTAGTAAGCACTTTGATTTTTAACAGTTTAATTTTGTCAGGGCCGATTTTTTGTACTATCTCTGGCAGTATAGCATGTTCCTGGTGGCATCTCATTTTTTTGGGTTTGCTAAACATGTTGCCGATTTACTGATTTTTGTTTGTTTCCTGTACATACTTGAATATTTTACTCAGTAAATGTCCTGTAGATTTCTCAGCCTTTGCTATAATGTTCTTTTATCCTGGTCACAGTTACTTCGCATATTCACCCTTAAGAAATCTGGTGAAATGTTATGGTCGTCCATTTGTTTCAATATTCGCTAAATCTAATTTGCTGTCGCTAAACTTAATTTGCTGTCGCTAAACTTCAATTCGCTGTCACTAAATTCTATTTGCTGTCGCTAAACTTAATTCGCATTCACTAAATTTCATTTGCTGTCACTAAACTCAATTGGCTGTCGCTAAATTTTATTCGCTGTCGCTTAAGTTTATAACTCACATTCACCACAAAAAAATCCTTGTCGCTAGAAATTAATTTGCTAAATTTCATTTGCTGTCACTAAAACCTTATTCGCTTTTGCTAAGACTTATTCGCTGTCAGCTCTGAATTATCCCTGTCATTGTCTTCCCACTTCCAGTCATGTAACTCGCTCCGGGCTTCCCCACGTGCTTCTGTGTCAATTGCGAATATCATGACTGATGAGGTTAACCAGGTGAGTAAAGTGACACCTTTCTATCCTGATTTATGGTAAAAGAATGTAGGAGTTGTTTCCCCATAGCATTTAAATAAACCTTTACAATTAGGGAAGGAAACATCTTGGTCTTGGAAGTTAAAGTTTCGTGGAAATCAAATGAATATCAAATGGTGGGTTTTGACAAGCCGGCTGTGATGTGTTTTGGAACGATTTAAAAGGGCCTTATACTTGAGATTTAACATACTAATGGTTAAAAGTACCATGTACTGTATCTGGACTTGTACCTTTGCATGTGACAAGACCCTTTATTGAAAAAATATATTTCTTTATTCAAAGTATATGTGGTTTATGATGCGATCTTGTTTTGTTTGTTATGGCGGGAAGATTATGTGCTCGGGTGTCAGATCACAGCCTACCATCCTACCATCATGGTCATATGTCGTTACCATAATCAAATTTATTTGTGCCAGTGGAATCATTTAAGGGCAAAAATAAGCAAAAGAAGTCTAACACAACGTTTTGATGACTCCATAAATCCATAGTTAATCAAATTTCTCTAAAACAGATTGCCTTCATTTAGTGGGTTATGAAAGGCAACTCAATTTACAAGTTATCATAAAAAACAGCAGTTATTTGCTATTGAGTGATTATCTATATCATTTATTTAATATATGAAAATTATTGTCAGTATTTCCAAAGGATTAATTTTGCAAGGCATCATACCTTACTTCCTAAGGAAACATGCAAAATGTTTCAGGTCAGATTCTGAATAGCCTGCGTAGCAAGCATTTCCGTAGGGTTCAGGAGCAAAGAATTACCATGCAAAAAATGGGACACGGAAAATCCCGTTCTTCAGTATTTCTTTGCTCCCCAACCCCACAGAAACACTTGCTACACAGGCTAGATTCTAAATTTTACGAACATCAAAAGCTGGAATTGTTACATTACTAATAGCTTGGAGAATTATCACTTAAGAATTGTTTTGTTATCTTTGACCTGATTTACTAACTCTTCAGGAAGGTGAATTTCTGAGAAGGCATCATGTCAGGGAAAATGTCATAGAAGCCTTGTGTGCTGAAAAGGTGAGCATCTACAGGGCCATAGGTACAATGTAGATGGAAAGATTACTGAGGCTATGGCGAGAAAGAAAGCACTGTCAGAAAAAAGGTCCACTTGTCTGATATTTATTTATTTTTGTAAAGCAGAGCCTCTTACAGCAACCTGAAATAAAAAGATAAATTCCAACTTTTTACCCAGGCAAATGCCTAGCTGCACCTGTTTCTTGCTACAGTCCTGATGTATATGCCTTCCTCATAATTTGGTATAATTTGACTCACAAGTTGTATTTTGTCCTATAATTTGCATCTCTAAGACTACAAGTTTGTTCATTGCTGATGTTTCTTCCAGTTGTTGGGTTGCTATAAAGAAATTTGTGAAACCTTTTCTTAGCAGTAAAATACAGTGTAAGAAAACAGGCCCATCCCTAAACCCCTGCCTTAAAACCTTGCATATTTAAAATTTAATATTAAATATTCCTCTCTTTCATTCTAAGTTGTTTCCTGTATCCTAATCTCAAAAGTTCTGATTCTTGGTTCTTGCTCACATGACCTGGTGCAGATGTATCTCATTGAAGTTGTTATAATTGTTTTGTCAAACCCGATACTACTTTGATCAGTTGGATCTGTTTTAAAATACAAAATGATAACATTTCTTATCATGCTATTCACAGTGGGAAGTTAATTAATTCAATGTTATTTGATGAACACAATGCAACTGTTATTAGCTTTTTTAGGAGAATTTCTTGTACACACATTCATTCACTGTAATCACATTCCTGGTCGTGTTGAACTTGTTGCATATCAGCTTGACAACCACAAATCAAGATATGTGCATTACACCTTTCATTTTGAAAGGACCAGTCCATGTTTGTGAGCAAGACAATTGCAAATATAGTAGGTTTTTAAGCTCTTCGATGCTGACCAAAGTGTATCTCCCAAATGAAAGGGGTATCCCAGGCAAATCCTCGAAGTTAAATTAAAAATATGTCAAAGCTGTGCTCTAACGTCTTTAAAACTGTAACAAACAACAATTGTAGTAACAATGGTGTAATACATCCAGCATGAAATACTGTGTTTAACCACTGTGTTTCATGAGCTGTATACTGTATTTCAAAGGGACGCAATGGTCATCATTGCTTTGGGATAAACCAGCAATCAGGGATCACTCACAGCTGAGAATTTGTGACAAAATTTGAGGTGTCAGAAATGTGATGGAATGTGGTCTTTGATGTTTGACGCACTATATACACAAGTACACTTCTCTTCTCAATTGAAACTAAAACTAAGGAGAAAAAGGCGATTTAAAATTACAAGATCTATGCCAAATAAGATTAGATATCCAAACACAATCACAGTTATAATTTACATTGTTTAAACTTGATGCTTCTGCAAGTGAATTTTTAAGAGACGTATATTGGGCATTGTTTTATGTCAGGAGTAAAAATAATGAACAATGTATTAAATCGCATTACGTTGCATTGAATGTACATTCTGGCAAAAACCGAAACTATTCCTGGAATATTAGTTAACCTCATTGTAACAGTTAACGGCAAATACACATTTTTGTACAGAATTAATATCTTTCAGAACTGTATAGGCTCGATCCAATAGGCATATTCAGAGCACAGTGTTTTCTATTTGATTGTAAATTTTAACAATAATCAAGTGAACATAATTTGCAACGCAATGCTTACCAATGTTCACCAAAGTGTGCTTCTGTCAGTTCCTTGACTTGTGGCCAGCAGACACAGTGGTTGTTGGATTAGTTTTATTGAATACTGCTGGGCCTGGATTGTTCTCCACATCATTCACTTTCCCTTACAAGCAATGGGATGTAGAATTTGTTTCAATGTTGTCAAGTAAAACACATTTAGCTAGGACATGGTAAGAATCCACCCCTGTTGAACATGTGATAAGGCATCCTTCGCTTCCTCGACCGGTATTGTTCAATTGATGTCCGCGTACTCGCAGTTACTATTGTTATGTAGTTAACAAACAGCTCCAGCACATGTAAGTTCAGCAGTTTGACTGCATTCACAGCTGCTCAATATGACTGTACAGTACAGGTACATGTATACGATTTACGTGATAACAGTAGAGTCCAATAACTGACACTCGTTTGGGTAAAGAAGGTGAGTGCTTGCAAAAGCGAATACTTCTCCCGTGCAATCCACACTGAACATGAGCCGAGCCTGGATAAGTTAATGGCTTGCGTAAACAAAACAAGTCTTGAACCGCCGAAGAAATTTTCTCACGAAGATCTATGTGAAATAACAAAGAGTACACACTTCTCGAGGGCAGTGCAGGAAGAAAGATAATCTATAACAAAAACGAGGCAAAGCAATTTACAAAATGGAAAATAATTTACCTTGAAAACTGCAACCAACTCGCGACGCTAATTACATGTACTCAAAACAGCAATGGCCACCGTATTGAACGGCAGGTCATATAAGCCTACCCAATTCCTCCCAGAAGGCCTCGCGATATGCGACACGTAGACAAATAAATTCTGCCGACAGTAGCATAGTGGAGGCTGAAGCCCCCACAAAAACCATAGGTCCGCATACTGTTTTCTTTCATGGGTATTGAGCTGGATACATATCAAATGGAAGCTCGTCTTCCACACAACAAGTTAGAGAAATGTAGGAACGTTGCAAGACTTGCTAAAGCGTAAAAAGGTTTCTCTTCAAGAAATACAATCTCTTACTGCAGCATTTATTGTATTTTTGTGAATCAACGAGTTCCTTGTGGAAAGAACTGTTATCTTGGATTGCAGTGGATGCCAATATTGTACTTAAGAGCATGTCCACCAGAGGACCAGGCAGAGGTGATACATGCCATCTTACCGATTTCAGTGAAACTTGGCCAGATTGAAGGGCATACCCAATAACTCAAAAAGCCAAAACGCTTTCAAAATTGCAATTTTCTGAGGGGAGTTACACCAAATACTACACTAAATGAGGGTAAAAGTAGGGGGCTCTTAAACCTGAGCAATTCATCCAATTCAGTTGTGGCTATACATGAGTGTAGATTAGTCCTACATGAGTTTCATGTAATTTGATTGATTACCTGTCAATCAATGTAAGCTAATAACTACCCATGTAAAATGGCATAGCAAAGTATGGTGATTTTCAGGCCAAATATCTCCTGTGGCCAAGTCCCTCTCAAAGAGATATCTATACCACGGTTCAGTTCCACCTTTGGTCTGTACGAATTATCAAAAAAATTTTTGGGACCTGCCATTTTTTGCTCGCAGATCGAGCTCAAACCCTACACATCTTGCACAAGATTTTAGTTTAATGACTGACATCATAAAAGTTCCTGCATAAACCGCACCCGTAGATTAGCCATAACCCCAAGATGGAAGCTCAAATATTGAAAAGCAATGTAAAGACAATAAAGTTTGACGTTCCAGTGAAGTTCTAATTGGTATAAAAACAAAGACAACCAAGTGCGGTTTCAGAACACTGATACAGCGGCTGTTGCGAACCTTCAAATGCATTTAAAAGTCTTTAGATAACAAATTTTCACTTGTTATACCTTCTCGTCTTCCTAATTCACTCTTCTTAAACTTGAGATTTTCTCTTGATAACATTATCGCTTCGCCAGAACACTCCATGACATTAAACTTCGTACACCATATTGAAACGATGTGAATTAGTGCTTAGTAGCCAAGCTTTGAAATGTGGAGAGGAGTCTGGGCATCACAACGCGTAACAGAGGGGCTATGATGAAACACTGACCCCTGGTCAACGGACCCCCTACTTACCCCCTTACCGACCCCCTCTAAAATTCACTGGAATAATGAAAGAAAAATATACATTAAGGCTGACTTACCCAAGGAAAAAAATTATTTTTCAATACCGTACAGTGTTATTACGCATACATAACGTGTATGAGCCGAGCGATAATTTTCACGTGCGTTATATCGTTTGCACATTCACTGAGAGACTTGAGAACATCACAGCATAAAACGAAAAAAACGGGCAAAAAAATTGATTGAAAGGGGGAAATAAATTACTATTCCTACTGTAAACATTTTCACTGATGCGCCAAGGTTTCTTGCTTTGTTTACTTTTTGGCGCAAAGATAATTATATGGCGTCACGAAATATCCCAGTTCATGTTTCACTGAGGTTTTTGAATAGTAAGTTCAAGAACAATTTCATGACCCTGAACTTGGAACAAAGAAATTAACCCGACATTCCCTGAAAAAATTCAGAAAACTATTACTCCAATAAGCCAAGACAGAAAATTATGGACATTCATAGTTACTGTCCATTTTCAGCTTAAATAAAACACTTCCTCGCCTTGTTTATTTCAAAGTCCCTTTCCTTTTTCTTTTTAACAGCATTTCTTAACAACTATTATTAAATAATTTTTGTGAAATTGTTCTTGAACTTATTGTTTAAAAACTTCAGCGAAACATGAACTGTGATGTTTTGTGTGCCAAATAATTATGCCTACACTGAAAAGTAAACAAATTTGTCTGCGATTGTAAGTGGGACCTTGGCACAACAAAGTCATTTTCTTCGTGACCTTTACATTGTGAAAACAATGTCTAATCTTTCCTGTTCCTTTGCCTCGCACTGTGACTCTCACTGTGATATTTCATACCGCTTTCCTGTTGCTCTCGTTACCAAACCTTGGGGAGCGCAGTGGAGTTAGAGTTGCACGCTATGACTTTAGTGAGCCTCCGGCGGGAAAGGATATATGTGACCGTTGGATCGCCTCAATAAAGAGTCACATTAGGCCATTTGTGAACGAGGGAAACGATGTGGAAGCAGCAGCTTGTATGAAGGCAGCTATCAAGTCTCATGGCGGCGTGAAGGGGTGCTATGCGTCAGTCTGTAAGGTGCAAACTACTTTGCACACTACGATGCACAAACACACTATGACAGGCGTACAGTCCCTGAACAACTTTTCTCAAGAGGAAAGAGGACTGAGGGCATGGCGGGCGTACAACATTGGACCTGGAAAATTCTTTACCCTAACTATGCTAGCACAGTTGGGTACTCCACAGGGAGCAACAAATCTTACCATTTTATTACCATTTGGAAGACCAACCGAGGAAGTGGGAACCTTGACACTGGTGAGACCTGTACCACCATCTCCTGTTGAACCCAGCCCCTCTCAGCCAGATCCCGCCACCCAGTGTGAAGGGGAAGAAGATGAAGACAGGGTCCCATTCGCTTGCCCCGAGGAAGGATGCATCAAAGCATATCAGTCATTTGCTGCTTTGTAGAGGCATCTCGATGTGGGAAAGTACCTTATAAAGTACGGGAGACTCAATATGACCAGGTCAAGTGCAAATGGGCAGAAACCTGCCAGTCCTTGGCTGGTGGATATCTTTAATCTGTGCCTTCCACCTCGGCTGCAGCCACTGCTGACCAACCTGACAATCAAAACATGCCTTCTGCAGAGGAAGGATGGGCCCTTAAAAAGGTCAGAAATGCCATAAACTTCTCCGAAAATGTGAGGAACTATTTGCTGGAGGTGTTCCTTCTGGTGGAAGAGAAAGGCCACAATGCTAATTCGGGAGATGTAGCAATGCGCATGAAGGGGTTGCGAGACAGTAGCAGGAAGAGATTCCAGAAAAAAGAGTGGTTGACAACTGTACAGATTTCCCGCTATTTCAGCAGGCTATCAAACCTCAATAGAACTGGTAGACTGCTATGCGATACAGTTGAAGAATCTCAACATGCAGATGACGATGAAGATGAAGATGACAACGATGTTTTAACAACAGAGGCCACTGCCATCCGGACAAGGCAACAGATCCGGCGCGAGTTGGAATTGTAGTGACACTGAACTGTCATAAATATAACTTTTTCCGAAATTATAAATATCAACACTTCCATTTTCTGCATATTGGTCGGTTTCCCAGTTTTTTTTTTTTTTGTCGTATCATGTTTTTTTCCTATTTCCCTTTTAAACATTTAAGTTCTAAATAAGCAGCAAGAACTCTGTTTGTTAAACAATCAACAAGAAGGCTCAAAAGTTGGTCACGCCATACACTAGGGACCCAACCATCAATACTCGTGTTATTTTAGTCAAAATGTTTTCGGTGTAGGGTTTTCTGAGTGGGCAAGGCGAGGAAGCTACAATTCAGCTATGTAGAGGTGATTAAGGTTAGAGAGACGTGGGCTCGGGTTTCTGGAATCCAACAGATCAATACACTACCTCGCAGTTGTCAACGCCCTATTGCAATATATGCGCGACAGCCAAGTTCTCACACAAATCCCTTAGAATTTTTCGCAAGGAAATCACTGTGAGTAACAATCACCTCACGTGCTAGCTTCTAGTACCATTTTGTAAATAATTTTTGTGGAAATTCGCGTAATTATTTTCAAATCATCTACCTGAAAGTCAGTACAGAAATAATATGTAGGTAAAAACTCCAACTTTGTTAGTATTGTAAATAGTGAAAAAGAGTACTGTAATTATTGCTGAGCCAATTTTATTTCTTTATCAGTATTGTAATTACTTTTAGTGGTATTAATACCATTGGCAATAGCGTTAAAATATTTAATATTTGAGAATTATAATGCACTGTTGATCCTTTTTGATAAAATTATTAGCATTGTAAATAATTATCATTATTAGTTCTTCTAGTTTAGCTGCATCTGCTATCACTTTTACAGCAACATTTATCCATTGGATTGTCCAACTACTCGTATGTGTGAAGTTTTTCTCCTGCTGTAGTTGTTCAAAGATCTTGATGGTACGTAGTATCCCTCTAAAGTAAATAGGTGTCCTCTTGTGTGTTGTGATGCCCAGACTCCTCTCCACATTTCAAAGCTTGGCTACTAAGCACTAATTCGTATCGTTTCAATATGGTGTACGAAGTTTAATGTTATGGAGTGTTCCGGTGAAGCGATGTTATCAAGAGAAAATCTCAAGTTTAAGAAGAGTGAATTAGGAAGACGCGAGTACTTCCGCGAGTAGCATTTCTTGTTCAATAAAAACAGGTTGGCAAACAGACCATTTGAGCTTGCGAGCTTTAAGACTGCAACAAACAAAGTGATATCAGCTTTTTCTGGACATAAGCAAGGTATGTTTGTGAGAAAGGCTTTGAGATATTACTATCACTCACAATGATATTAACGTTTTTATTGTGCATGTTCTTGTTTTGCTCTGGCTTAATTCATCTTACTACTGGGAATCGATGGGAAACTTAAGGAACACAGTGAATTTTTGCTAGAAAGTTCGAAGGAAAATTCAAGGAGAGCGAATTTTCAGTCGAAAAATTGGGCCAAATTATCAGTGGACATAAATTACTGCTCGAAAATTCACATCAACTAAAACAACGGACAGCGGGAAAATTAGTTGAATTTTCTTTGAACTTTCGAGGTGAACAAGACTTTGGCATTTTTCGTAGAAAAGCCCCGAAATTCACCAATTTCTTTGAATTACGCTCTCATTACTTTTGCACAATACTGTAGATTATATCTCGCTAAGAGGACATACTCCAGGTCCCCTATTTTGCTGACCCAATGGGAGACCAATTTCTAGATCATTCTTTATTACACAACTTAATAATGCCTTACAGTTTAACTACCTAGATGCTTCTTTATACAGGTCACATAGTTTTCATGTTGGTGCAGCAAGCTGGGCAGCCGCCAAAGGTTTTTCAGACTCTCAGATTCATTTGTTAGGTCGCTGGAAATCAAACACTTTCCTTGAATATATAGGAATGCCTAGTCTCGCCACTGACTTCTAAACACCCTAGCTATAAATTAGTGCAATTGATAACACATACAGGTGCTGTGTTGTCGCATCCTTAATGTTTTCTGGTGTTACTCTTCGTTTATATTTATGATGTCTCAAAGTTTGCCAACAGTCCTCGGGTGCAGGTGGCCACTTAACAGCGACCTTCTGGCCTTTTTCGTGGCCCTCACCACTAGAGCTTAAATTACTTTTAAATCATTGGTATGATGACTTTATGTACTTTATGAATGATTATTATTTTATGATGTAGTCAATTATTAGTTAGTAATTTATCAATTAAAAGCGGCCATGACACATGGCCAAATTACATCGTGTTATCCCAGCAGGTTGCTGTCTTTCTTTTAAGCGCTCTAGCAAATAGAGCTTGACTGTCAGCTTAAATCAGTCGTGTAGTCAATATGATTGAAAACCACTCGATGGAAGGGGGCATAAAAACTATTTACAAAATCAGACAGGCACTTGCAGGTCTTACTGTGGCACTTGAAGAGGGCCAACGGTTAATTGGTTGTGTGACTATTAGGTGTTACTCTCTATAAATAAGACAGTGATCGATTACAATAACCTTTTGCAGACTCAATCTCCAGAAATTTTTCCTTCAGTCTTGAGATTTGTTTGTCTGAGAACACTTTGAAGGCTCTTTCAGGTTGTTTCATGAGCTGTATACTGTATTTCAAAGGGACGCAATGGTCATCGTTGCTTTGGGATAAACCAGCAATCAGGAATCAGCCAGCATGAGAAGAGCTAATAAACAGGTTCAAAAGTTGGTATTCTGTCTTTTTTGTAGGCTTTTAAGTTATTTCAAAACTTTGCAGGTAAATACTACAACCTTTTGCTTCAGTTCATATTATGCTAGAAATCTTGGCTAGATATTGTTGTGGCATGGAGCTTAGCATACATACTAGAGCAAAAAAGAAAAATCATTGTTTCACTTGTGTACCAAGCTTTTTGTAATTTTTATTGTTTATCCTAGAAGCTTTAGGTTTTTAACAAATGTCTATTTTTGTTTTTATAGATGGAAATGAAATTTCTGCAAAAATGCCTTTGCCAAGGGACTCCAGACTGTAGACACTGAAGGCGGGGTAAAACCAGGAAGAGTGACCACTTCTCCAAGCAAATGTGCACACAAACCACGAGCATTGAAAAATTACTGCTATTAGGTACAAACTTCAAACATGGCTCAAACACAGGTATGTAAAAAAGTTTTGCTAAGTTTTAAAATCATTGAAGGCCTTTGCAGTTTAGATTTTGTTGTCCTTATCACAAATACTTTGTGCTCTAAAAATGTTGATATCTTTAAAAAGAAACATTCCACTGGTCACATTAAAAGTCATTCACATCGACTATCTCAGTGGAGAAGGATAGAAAATGTCACTGAATAGTACATATATTACTTGACAAAGACATTACTTGACTAATCGTTCTTGGAACAAGGAAATTTTTGTCCCAGCTGATTTGTGTCCTTGATCAGTGTCACTTAACAGTAAGATATCAGGGTAATATCAGTAATGATAATATCATTACAAATTTTTGAAAACAGAAATATTTGCAGAAATTGTTTATGATTATGGGCTAAAGGTTCATCAGCATACATGAAGTTTTTTTAATCTGGAGACATGGCTTGTTTTCTTTTAACGTAATGGTATGTTTTGCAAAATTCAGCCAGTTGCCTATTTATATCTAATTTATTCTACATTTGTTGTTGAAGTTTATAGGGAGACATTCATCTCCATATATGGCATCACTTTGGGTTGTGTGAAAATGATCAGGTCAAAAGCCTGCCCTATAGACCAGTGCAGACGTCATGGAAACCGTCCAAACGGGATCACAAAGGAATCTAAAGATAAAGTAACACACTGGCTCTAATTGGTTCATTTTTTTAACTACGAGAGGTTTTAGCATGCCCTATTTTCACCAGATTGGTAGCTATTTTGTCATTGGCGACAGACATCTGGCTTTACTTTGTCTCATATATTCCTAGAAAATTTGTTATAGTTTAACTGGTAATAGTACTTGGCGTCATCTTATTGTCCCTAATCATACTCGGGATTAAACAAAATTAACTTTGGGATTTCAGCAATTTTACTTGTATGCACTACCTGGGCAGACATGATTTCCAACAAAACCTCCAAACCCCCAATGTGCAGCACAATGACATGTTTTATAGGTGCCAGTTGTAGACATACAACTTTGGAATCCATGACGGTTTGGCCAACCAGGGTTACATGTTTATGTGGCACGAGACCAAGACAAAACGTGGGTCAGTGGAAGTTGCTTCCTGCTTACATCGATTCCTCACCGAGTTTAACACAGGAGTGAGGTATGTTTCAGTTATTTCCTTTACAGATCTTGCATCCAGAAAACTGCCAAGGAATTGTTGAACACAGTATTTTTGGGGAGGGATTTTCAAGAGTTTTGTAGTGCCAAAATGACAAGCTTTATTTGAGTAAACACCTAGTTTTAAAAATTGTAAACTGATTTAATTGGGCGACGGTAACTAGTGCTGGTCCCAAACCACGCGTTAAAATTTAAAATCACTAAAACTCGGAGGATAGAAAGCAGAATTCTGACTTTCAACTTAGTGTTCTCCATAATCTGACAAATAGAATTTCCACTTACAAGTAATATAAACAGGAGTGTTATTAGGCAAAGTGACATTTGTTTTTCCAGAACTACAAAGCTCACACATGCATTTTTGCTGAATACTAGTTGTGGCTTATTTGTTCTTTCATTCTCGTGGATATATTATTGATTGGTCTAAACGTGTCACGACTGAATATTCCTCTAGCTCAACTGGGGAATATCCAAATGATATTCCCCAATTTTCAAAACTGCGCATGTTGCAAAAAACATTTGAAGGATAATAAACACAATAGCCTCAATTTTGTACAAAAAGATGTTTTTGGACATTATGGGGGCTATTGTTTATATAACACCACATTTACCTCTGTCTTTACAGGTCACTTGTAAGTTACTCTGACGGCTGCTCAGGCCACAACAAAAACTGCATTGTCATCAGTCTTTACACAGGGCTCCACCAAACTGGTGTGTACGAGGTATTTGACCACAAGTATCTTGTAAGGGGACAGACGTTTCTTTTAAGACACTGTTTTGGCCAGATTGAGAAGAGGAAAAAGAGCGCCACAGTTTACCTTCCCGAAAACTGGTTCAAAGTGGTTAGGGAGGCAAATCAGCTTAAACCATTTGTCTCCCTCGAGATGAAACAGTTGGACTTTTAAGACTGGACATCCTTCCTCAAGTCCAGGTACATGGGTAATAGTTAATTGATAATAGCAGGGTGGGATTCTGGCATGGGATATTTGATTCTTTTCTTCCACATGAATTCAAAAAAAGTCCAGTCTTTAATGTTTCTCACTTTTCTCTTTCTATGATGTCAACATATGTATATACCTAAACTGTACTAGTTTAGCAATACCCAAAACTGTATCTGGTTTAGATTCTTCCATTTGGTTTTCAGATAGCCAACAGAATAGAACATAAATAAGTTGTCATGCTGTTGTTCTGGTACTGATAAGCTGCTGTGAACATTTGTTTTGAATAAATGTAACAAACGTCTTGCAATCCAAAACTGTTTTCTCTGCCGTTTTTGATCACTGTTTCTCAAAGTTCCAATGAAGTCTGGCTTTGGTATGGATTTGCCAGGGATAAATCCTGGAAGAACGTTAACATCTGACACCAACACAGACTCCTAACTAATGCCAAACCAACTCCTGATCTCCTCTATTTTGCCTTATCAAAAGTGGCTCCCACCAAATTTAAAGATCTAAAGGAGATGGCGGCCTTCATACCAGAACTGCAGTGTCAATTTTATCTCAAGGAAAGCGGATAACGATAAAGAAGAGGATCACAGCAAGGATGACCAAGAGGGCTAGACATGAGACGGAAACAGTGACTGGACAGTGAAAACAGCTCTTTCCAGAGCTCCAACCCTGCACTGCAGTCCCCAGGGAAAAGTTCTGTAGGTAGAGCGTTCAACACTGCACTCTACAGGTAACACAAGCCTTCCACCCTGCATTGCACACTGCAGGGAAAAATCACACAGGTTGAGCTTTGATCACTTGACATTGCAGTCTACAGGTAACACAAAAACACCTCCTTTAGGAGTCGCCACTTGCATAAAATTCATGATCAACGTGCAATGAGTTTATAACCCTTATAATGCCTATGATTGACTATTACAAATAATAAAAAAAACTGACAGACTACATACCCTCTGAGTGGTCAAAAACGTATTGTTTATTGCACCGGTTAACATTAAGTTTCCAATAAGCAGCTCTATGTGAGTGTATTAGGAACTTGTTTTGAGTTTAGGAACATAGTTTCTGTTGCAGTTTTCGTTGCGATGAGCCTGTGCTTCTTGCGGTTTTCATACTGTTACCCATTAACCCCTGTGAGGGGAATTTTGCCATGTGCTATCAAAAATAGCACCGGCATGTTTTTGTTTTGCTGGTTAGCTGTAAACTGTGTCAAGTTTTAGCCTTCAGTACAGTATTAATTTGGCAGTATGCATCAAAAAAGTATGTATTCATGTCTCTTATTTTGTTTTAGTTTGCATTTTTTTGCCATGAACATTTCCTGATTGTTTCTAATTGTTGTTCAGGTTTTACCTACTGATTTATCTATCAAATTTCCGATTGCCAATAAATCTGAGTTGGAATGACCTGTATACCTGGAATTGATCCCATCACAGTGAGAACTAGAGAACTCAGGACACTTAGTAAAAGCATAAACTTTATATACATTTTCGGCTTATACTGGCAGAGACATCAATAACACAAATATCTTTTAATTCAACATATCCATAGAAATTTGTCAGGAAAGCAAGACCAGAATTTGGTCGGGATGTAAATACTAGATTTTTTTAAATTTCCACGGCCAAAATTTTACATTGATTCCATTCCACTTGAGTTTAGAAGTTTTAAGTGCTTTCCACGGTCTGTGGAGGAGGCAGTTCTGGCTACAGCTGGGTTTGAATGATAAGTTTGGGTTGTTACAAAAGCAGGTAAAAGCTCTCTTTCGAGTTAACTATAAGCTTATCAGTAGTTTTAAGTGTAAGATCAAAGTCAGTGCATGCATGCATGCATAACGTGACTAATTTAGCCGGCCTGGGCAATTTTTTTTTCATTCAGAAAAACTCATTACAACACAGGCACGCTTTAAATGTGTACCCACATTTTGTGGGTCGATTATTATTCATATATTCACGCTATTGTTCTTTCTCATTGAATATTCATAATTCACGGACCGATTACTTTCCGAACATGTGGCTGGCTACTGCACGAGCGCAAACGCTTTGATGTTAGGTGCGATATTTTTGCTTTGTGTTAGGATTTCTGCTTGATTGATTTTTTAAACCCTATTGTTGCGACATATTTTAATTTATTCGTAAGAAAGGTCTGGAAAAGCTCAAAGCATGCACGTGGAAAGGCCCCGGGAAAGGCTGAGAAATTGACATGAACGCATTGCTCGGCGTCTGACCGCAAAAACACTCTCAAACATTCTAGTGTCTGGAATGTTTTTCATCAATAAATTCGCTCCTTTTATTCATTCCAGTGTTCATTTGAATCTAAGCTACGATCACCGCTTTGATGAGTCCAAGTGAACATAAACCCATGGAATGGAAGCCCGCTCGATTATTTATAAAAAAACTCTGTCGATCGATAGCTAGCTATTGGAAGTCTGCCCGTTTTCACCGAATTAAACGTAGACATTCATAAGCAAGAAGAAAATAAAACGAGTGTGTTGGATTTTGAATTCTGTGTACCCTTTCGTTTGTCATTTACTGTTCCTTTAGATGTTTTCTTTTGTCTTTTAGCTTTTCTGGTACGAAACGATCGAGTCGAGTATAAACGTCACGGCAATGAATCAAACGCGATTTCTATTGGTCAGATCCATGTGGTTGCTGTGACGACCAACAAATCAACGCGAGTTAAGTGGAGCTGAATCGGGCGAATTTAAGTTTATTTACAAGCTTTTTTTAAGCCAAATCTCAAAATTATCAACGACATTTCATCTTTTCAGAAGTTTAGTGTCACGGCAGTATCGACAAATTGTGTGTTTCGGGTCAGCATCGTGGATCACAACAACGCGAGTTGTTAATCGAACGAATTCAAGGTGACAGCGTGTTTAAAAATCTCAGAAGTCTAAATGGCAGTTCATCCTTCCAGAAATCAAAGCACTTTTGACGGTAAGTCCATTGAAACGTATGTGAAATTCATTGAGCTAATGTACAAAACACAGGGTCACTTATTTACATGTTTTCCACCGTGAAGTCAGCGATTCCCTTGATCGGTAAGCTCACGACTGAAACGTATAAATAAATCCATTGTTTACCTTTAGGATGACACTCTTGACCGACAATTGTCCCGCAAATGTGGCCAGAAAACTTGAAAGCGACGTTCGTTGGGAACAAAAAGTTCTTCAAGATTGACAATTCATTTCTTCTTACACTTGGATTGAAAACTCACGTAAAGAAGAAGGGATACAAACATCTGGACGCAGTTCTTCAAAAGCACGGTAAGGCTTACGAATCAGAATATTGTATTTTAAAGCCAGTGTTTTTTGCGATTAATGATACAACACAATAAATCTGAATGCTTGAAAAAAATTGATTGTTGTTCTTTATTTAATAATCCTAGTTCAATGAAGGTGATAGGGAACGAACGATGTTAAAGAACTATGAACTATAAATTCTCCTTTCTTGCGACCACACGATTCTTTTATTGTAGTTGTGAGAATTTTGAGTTCCATAAAGAAACATTATCCCAGTCTTTTTTGTAGTCATCACTACCTGGACATAACCAGTATCTTTTCCAATGAAAGTAAAATCTTAGGCTGAGACGAGTTTTGTTTTCAAATACAACAAATTACCTCTGCTTGTTTGAGTTTTTTGCAAATTTTTGTTACAAAAACTGAAAAACTAAACAAAGGATCTGCAGTATTTTTTTGTTGTTTCTCAGTATCATGAGGAATTAACCGTATGTTATGCACGCCAGAGTACATTACAGCTATATTTTCTAATCCAGCAAAGTGTTTTTTTGTGATTTGTGATTATTCAATTAGATTTAAATTGTTGAAATTCTTGCAAAGCACTCCATAACCACAGTTAACAAAGCTATGAAATGTGTTTCATTGACAAATAGTTTTTAATTTTATAGACCCAAGATCTTAGAGTCATGCATTGGATCAAATATGCCAAGGTGAATAGGCTGCGCAGGACGAGTGGCAGTGCGTGAAATACCCGAGTAGACACCTTGACGTATTTGATTGGCCAAGCAACTCTTTCTGAGGTCCAACAGGTAAGAAAAATTTGCAGCATTTTTAACTTGACAAAACAAAACCCTGTCCCAGCCCTCGCAAATAACTTTGTCAACCAAACCCTTTCCCTTTGACCCAATAATGACATCAGATTGACACGAAACATGCGCTACATTGTTCACTGTACAAGATACACCCCTATCAATACTTTCAACTTTTTTGTCCACTACGGAACACAGCAAAAACTTAAACTTAAAAAGATCCTTATTTCTTGAAATGGATGTACAAATAAAAACTGAACCCTTACAAAAATCAAGAGAATACAAGGATCCAATCCTCAAAATGGTGCCATTTGACCCAATAAAGAAATAAAAGTGTAAACTGCTGCTACTAGGTACTGCCATGGTAACCTGATCCTGATATGGAATCTCGGTGACTGCAACTTCAGAACTTGATGTCAACCCTTGATCTGTAATCACCGTTCTTCTCTGCCTCTTCCTTGTCTGCTCAACTTGTTCCTGAGCAATGGCTTCTTCCACCTCCCAAACTTTGACAGTCTGTCTTTCTTTGCTGTCAACCAGTTGCAAAGTTACCTTAAATAAAAAGCTTGGTATTAATTTCAGGCTTCAGACTACAGGCACAAAAATTGGATGGCCACACAGTAAACATGTAGACCTAGAAAAATTCCTTGAATTACAATCAATTTAAGAGATGAGAGAAGTTAAAGGTTCCAAAAGATAATGAATTAAATGTACTTCGCCCTGAGAAACTTTATGCAAAGTAAGGCACTCAAAAGAAAAAACATCTTCTGAAGCCAATTAGTGTATTGTGGTTATTTTAATTTTTTCTTAGCCAAAAAACAGTGTCTGACATTTTCAGAATGCAGACTGCAGACTTTTCACTCTGGTTAAACTTACTATGCACTTCAGTTAGCCTACTATTCACTCTGGTTAGCCTGAATAACACTTCATTTAGCCTGTTTACGGTACGCTTTCAATAATGGTAATGGTAACATGATAAATTCTCTTAGTTTGCAGTCTGCAAAATGTCAGACACAAGCCAAGAAGTAAGTGACGAGGGTTAACTTTTCTAGCAGTATCATTAGATGACAAGATGAAAGCAGCAATACAACCACTAAATGGGGACACTTGTAAACATCAATGATTCAAATGTTTGCCTTAAATTGGTTACGAACACTCCAAACTACTTTTCAGTAAAAGAGTTGTATAGAGACTGGTAAGGAGAATTAGTAGTATGATCATGACCACTGACACTCGATGTAAAGTTATGTAAACAATAAATCTGCTGCTACAGAGAGTTGAAACTCACCGATTTCCTGATAGGATCTGACTGGAGAACATTTGCTGCTTTGCCATTCAAGTAAACAACGTCCCCGTGGAACAATTTCTTGAGATTCGGGTTCTGATGGCAAAAAGTAACTTGCGTGAGATACTTATAAGCGTCAAAAAGGAAAAGGAAATGAAAAAACTCAAAATTAACATTGAATAACTTCTTACCTTTTTTTGTGCAAGACGGCGCGGGATCAGCGTTTCTTCGATCGTTTCCTTTCTGATTTCGGAAAGGTCACTTATCTCGCGGTCCCACTCCGATCTCCATGGAGGAAAAGTCACAACAACCGAATTTTCAGATGCTGAAATAACTTTGGCTTTGGCCCAAATACCGAGCTGATCGACAGCTTCAACAGAAGCACCAACGGCAAACTCCATCATGTATCACGGCTCACAGCTAATAAACTAGTTAACGTGACAATCAAGTGTGTTTACAGTGATGAGAATAAGTGAGTAGCCACGCGTATGACTCAGTTATTTATAAGCCCGCGTAATGGCGTGTATTTGCATAACAATATATATCGTCTGTTGTTTTGACAAGCGCACAGTCAATCAAATTCAAACAAACTCTTATGTATTTCTTTGTAGTTTAATAGTATCTGATTTTTAACCTTAAATAAACTAATCCAACGAAAAGCTTAGCGATCGGTTGGTAACAAATCACTTCAAATAATTTTTTAATCGACTTCCATCTCGCAAACGAGAGCAAATTCATTCAGACGTGACCGAAGACATGCCGCCGCGGTTCTCACTGCCGGTGACAAATTGCGTTGTAATTTGCAAAACAAAGCGGTTCTCCGGTAATACGGAACCAAAAATTTCGTTTAAACGCTCATTTTCAAGCTTGTAAAATGCATATCAATAATAAACCGATATTACCTTTGCCGCTTATGAGCGAAACGTTTTTCGGTGGAAAGAAATGAAAACACGAGGTGACATTTTTTTCGCAATCACCACGCTTCAAAGAACAAAAGGATACGCACTTAAGGGACAATAATTAAGCCGCATTGTTGAATTCTTTTGAAATACATCCACTGAATCGCAGCCCAAAAGTCACAAGTCCTATTCATTCATCTGAGCTCAATAATTCCGAAGATACTCAGCCCTGTCATCGGAGCAAACTCGACAATAACTCGAAGCTTGCCGACAGGTAAATTAACGAGCCTTCCGTGTCAATTAGCCAGCGGTATAGCCCATTTCTGAACAACACAAATAAAGTGTGCCTGTGTTGTAATGTAGGAGAAGTTTAGCCTTCAACATAAGTAAATAAACTCAGAATATTGAGAAGCAGCATTTCTGGAACTTACCATTATTCCATTTGCAAAACTTTTGAAAATATGTCGTTGAATCGCTTTGCCACACGCATGAAGTTTGTACTACTTCCAAACTTTTTGCAGTCTTTTACTTTGGTGATGACTGATTTTGGCAACAACTTCTTGCATTTTCCCGTTAAAGTCCTTTTGAATTAATTAATACACTCTCTCTTTCAGTAATAACCTTTTTCTTTCCTTTCCTAGAATATTTATAGCGCTAAATATTTTGTCACTTTGCACTGCTGATTATGTACCCGGTGCCACTCAAAAAGATTCTAAATCACTCGCTGCCTAACAGCTTGTGATTTACAAGCTTTTCTTGTGTTCTCCCGAAACCCATAGAAAGTGTGGTCTCTTGCTTAAATAACTGAGATACTACAAGTGCTCTGATTGGTCAAAAACCTATTGTTTATTGTACCAGTAAACATGGATATAGAAATTTGAAAGGAAGAACTGGACCAGAATTTGGTTGTGATAATGCTTGTTCTTTTTTCCATCGCAAAAATTATATGCCGATTGTTTACGCATGAGTTTAGAAATTTTCATGGACTTTCAGTGCTTTCCATGGTCTCTGTAGTGGAGGCAGTTCTGACTACAGCAGGGTTTGAATGATCAATATGAGTTGTTAAAAAAGCAGATAAAAGATTTCTTTCAAGTTAACATCACCTTATTAGTAGTTTTAAACTTAAATTCAATGCATGCATGTACAACACGATAAGCTTTGTAAAATGCACTGTGATTGCCACCGCTTAAGTCACTAACTTAAATAAGGGGAAATTTTTTGAACTTTTGAACTGACCGCTAAATAGAGGGTGACTATCAAATACAACTTTGCTTAAGGAACTGTTTTCACCGAGTTGACAAAATTTCTTTGGCCCAAATGCCTTTGCAAATTTTCTCTTTTTTCTTTGCAAGTCTGGTAAAAGCTTCTGCATTTGATTTACAACCGCAAAATGCAGCATTAACACCTTGTGTTCCCGGCCAGCTAAACAATTAAAAGCAAATAAATTGACAGATCTGCCAGTTATGACACTTGACAAAAACTTTTCCTGCCTCGAGAAAGGACCATGGCACCTCTGAAGTTTTTTACAACTTGACAAAATTTGACGCAGAACTTGTGACCGATGTCAACAAAAATTTTCCTAGTGTATCCAGTGCCAAAAGTACATGTTAAATGCTATTCTCAGGTGGATAACAAGTAATAACAACAACAAATAAATCTAACATCTCAGCTGCGATGGCGTTGGTTACTCTCATAAGCTTGAGCAGAAATTGGACCTCCCACCAAGAATTTTTTGGTTGCTGGAACAAAACCTTTGCATCATTGCTTAGGTATAGGTACATAATACATCAGTTCCCTTGCTATTTTGGAACAAAGTGTTTGTTCTGTAGCGGTTTGGATTTCAGCCTTTTCCTCTTTTGACAAATTCTGGAAATGCCTGTGAAAAAAATGAAACACTAATGCAGATGTCGTCATGTCCCGTTACTTGTTTTAACTTTGTGAGGGTAACGATACAATACAAAGCTCCTAAAGAAAACAATCATTGATGTTCTCTGTGAAGCGGTCAATTTCCACATGTTTTCTTTCACAAGATTCCAGGAGCTAGGTAGTTGTTACAATGCAGAAACCATCCCTGCCATTTTGATATCTGGGAAAACATGACTTTAGTCACTGTTTAGCCTCTTTTTGCCATGCTTCTCTCCTATTCAGTTTTTGCTTGCTGTTTTTTGCACTACACCCCAACCAACTGAACATCTGGAAGAGGGTATCACTGATTTTGAGTTAGTCATGTTGAGTAGCACCGTTTCATCATATCACAAGTATTTTCAACTACTTTGAAATTTTCTATTAACAAAATGCAATACAATTAGTGTTTGCTTTTTTCATTGTATATGTTAAAAGCATCTTTCATAAGTTCAATGTTTGTGGATCTCATCAGAAATTTTATGAGTAGTTTGTGGGCTCTTGCTGGTCTTCAAGAATCGCCATGACTCCAGGTAGCGTTATCCATCACAAGGCTATCGATGAAAAACAAGTAAAAGAAAATTAGTAACTTTAACAAGCAAGACACAACAGTATTCTTACTAAAGGAAACAATTGTATGCTTACTGTCTAAGAAGAAATGAGCATTTAGTAAAAAAAAAAAACTAGAAACGCCATTATACCAAAACCTGAGCTGTACATTAATTTCAAAAAGTGGAATACATTATCTTACCATGTTGGTTCCCAAATGGTGCCATTATCCACCAGTGGTACCAGTAGACAGGATAGTTTTGCATTCAGAGTTGCTTTCACTCATAAGCGCTCCTTTATGTCGATGCACATGTCATCTTTGGGATTGTTTGGGTTGCACCACAATTTGTATGTGTGATCTTTGGTTAGATCTCTGCCACAGCTGCAAAAACACATTCCCACCACTCGCACCCTTTCCTCTAGTATGGTTTTTTCTCTTTCCATGATCTCAACCTCTATGGTCAACATGTTTGAAGATACACTCCCTCTTCGCTCTATGACTGGCACTAGTAATTCGTAATGCCAAAATCTTGAGCTATGCTTGCCACGTGTTTCAATTCAAAACAAAGCAGTGGTACGTAAATCTAAATTGAACTTTGTAAAACCATCAAGATCATGGCATACAACAATAACTTTTTGACCATATATGAGTGTCATGACAAATAACCATGTAAGACACGTGAAACATCACAGTTCACACCATTTGCACTATAGTTTTACATTATAGTTTTACATCATAATGCACGGTAGTACATTTATTCAGAATTATTCCCAATACTCTTGTCTTGGAGAAGTAGTGTTAAATTTCCTTTCGAGTTGCAGTGAGCCAAATAAAGCCATGACAGTAAAGTAACAAAAATGCAGCAGTAACAACAGTTGAATCTTTAATTGTTTGAAATATCAGTTCTGGACATTCTAGAATAAAGAAGTCCAGTTTCGTCCAATACAATGCTCGAGGTGGCAGTTGTTGGACAAAGTTTTTGTCCTTTGCTTTTTGATATAACTTCAAACAATACTACATCGATCCCTTCGCAGAGTTTAAGACCGTCTGCCAATATGGTGTCTTTGTTACTCCTGAGTTTGTTCTGAAATGGACGTGAAAATAGTCTGGTTAATAGGATATTTTCAATTCCATTAAGGCAGGTCTACAATATCCTTGAAACAAGAATCGGGGGCACCCAATGACCGAATCTTTCCAAAGATATCAGAAGTGTCTAAAGTATATTTCTCTATGTTCTAGCAGCCTTTTTAGTTAATTTGGAGATACCCTAAAAATATTTATCTGTTTGGATATTTAAGGGGAACTTTAGTCATTTCGAAAGTTCTAGGGTCCTTTTTTGACTCATCCGAAAGTTTTAGCTATCCTGATTGGTCTTGTTGAAAGTTTGAGGACACTGAGAAACCATATTTTCACTAGAAAATTTTAAGGGAAGTTCTTTACAAGTGTGTTGATCGAAATTTTGCGACAATGCTAAGCAATATAAATGTTTATCCGAATATTATAGGCATAAAACCTATTCATCCGAAAACGTTAGGGGGAGTAAATTATATGACAGGAGTGCTCAGCAAACAGCTAACTAGAAAAAGAAAGACATTTTTTATTTTAACCCAAAAAAGTGATGTAAGTCTCACCTTTTTTAATTGACCTTTGATTTCGTACACTGAAGCCATTTGAAAACTCCTTTGACAAACCCTCAGATATTTAAAATGTCAAGTTACGTTGTCTGGGGTTAGATACACTATGCCAGCATAATTGTGAGCATAATCCTATACTTAAAGCATTGAGCACAATGGCGGCATAATGGACATTTTATCGACATAAAGAAAATAATAATAACGAAAAAAATAATTCCATAACTGTAATGAGTGCTTTTAGTAAGGATTTAGCACATTCAAAAGCTTGGTTGCTTTTTTTAAGGCCTTGAAAGTAACTGTCTAAATTCTTGGGCACTGATTGGCTCATTTTTGTCATCAATAAGAGTACAGACAGATAAAATATTAATTTATGCCAGCTTTCAACGTTTGATCGCCTGCTTTTGAACAGTACTCGTTGTTAATTGCTTGTAAAGTTGTAACTGCTGCAGTAAAATGTTGTGTTTCTGACTTATGGAGATATTTTTTGTATGCAGGGACGGAAAAGGGCATCAAATATAACCAAGATCAGTTGAGGATAATGCTAGCTCTCGAGCATAATTTTTAGGCATAATGCTGTTGTGTTTTGGGTGACACTCAAAAGCATAAGGCTCAAAATTTTCAAGCACGATGTATCTATGGTTAATGCTGTCACTCGACACAATTCCTCTCTAACTATTGGCTGTTTGCTTGAATGAACTGCAAACGTAGTTCATCCCCCTCTCTCATTCATCCGACACAGGCTGAAAAATCTTTCGTGAGTAGGCTGATTCAATGATCGGAGGGTACTCCCTTAAATGGGATATAGAGCGTTTTCAATGTCACGAAATAAAAAATAAAATCAAAAACCATTCAGTGGATTTGCGATACTATAGTAAAAAAAGAGAGTTCTCCAAGTTTAAGGCATCTTTTTATTTATGTATTGTTACTAATGACTAGTTTTATCGTTTGTTGTTAAACCTGTTTTAGGTATTTGAATGTAAGTAATTATGTAGCTTTTTTCCTCTATGGTTATTTTGTGTGTTATTCTGTATGTGAACAAATAAAAAAAAAAGTTTAAGGCATGTGCATTGCCCCAAAGTTGAGATTTGTCAAAATGTTCTGTGCAAATTTACAGAGCCCAGTATTGGACCGCCATGTTTGTGTTCCTCTGTGGTACAAGCAACAGAAGTCCAGCAATAGAAAAAGATTAAGTGCTCAAATGGTACAACAGCCAACCCTGCAAATTCAGTGATGAATGAAGAAAGATGTGCCTGCTGGTAAGATTCCATTACCAAAGAAGAAAAGTCCCCTCACCAAGACATGCAAAAAGAGAAAATCTACAAAGGAAAATTGAGGGCAAAAACTTCAGAAAGTCCCTTTGCAGCCAATCTCTTCCCGAATGCAATTCCAGTGGAAGCGATCTGGAAACATGCAAGAAATGCAAGAGGAACGGTAGATGACAAAGGGTCTTCTGTGGTACTAAAATTCGACAACTTCAAGGCCCTTATCCAATACGCAAGATCCTTCATTGAAGCTGCAACATCTCAAAGAAGACTCACCATAGATGACCTGACATTTGAAGCTCTCGTCTTGAATATCAAGGAACAAAAGTCTGCAGAAAGTGACGAGGTCCTCATTCTTCCTGTGTCCACTCTATTGTCATATCAAACCAGCTTTGGGAGTGTAGATGTGCACAGCTGCTTTACAGTTTGCCTCAAGAAAGACCAAGAAGTGAATGATGACATTCTGGATTTTCATCTGCTCTATGCTGCTGAAAATCAGCTACATCATGATCTAAAGATGTTATGTCTTTACAATTCCTGTTTCTATCAAAAATTGTCGCAATTCAACCCACAGGCATTACTGAAATGGACAAAAAACACTGACATTTTCCCCAAGAAGTATCTGGTAATTCCCATGTGATAGTCACCATTGGATTTTAGTAATCGCCAGGACGGATCCCAACATGAAGTTGATGATACTCAATTTTCTACGGAAGCAGCAGAAGACTGTTGAACATAGGATAGTTCGATACCTCAAGGACGTGTGGTCAGCTAGACCATCACAAGGTGGAAGACAGACCGTGGAAGTAGAGCAGGTCAGATATCCCACAGTCCCTGCACAGCCAAATGATGAAGACTGTGGTTTGTACGTTATGAAATGTTTTGAACGGTTCTTGGAATTTGTAAACAGAGACTTGCAGTGGTCTTCATGGAATCCAAACCTCTTGCACCGAGACATTCTCTCCCTCCATAAGATAGTTAAAAATACTATTATGGATTAAGTATCCACTAAGTGAAAAATAGCTTTACTGATTAAGCAATAGACCACACTTTCCATTTAAACAATAGTGTTTCTGTCAAAGAACTACAGGCTGAGAACATCAAAGTTTCAAAGGACAATAGTTCCAAGACATCAACCCTCTTTTGCTCACCACCAAATTTTCTTCCGTGCACCAGTTGAAAAATTCTTAACTTTTTTAGACAAAAGCCATGAAAGTCAAATGTAAATTTGAAAAAGAGGCAACAACAAAAAGGCTGCTTAATACAAATTCAGTTGTTTATTTTTTAAGTGTGTCCTCCACAGACCGTGGAAAGTAATGAAACGCTTAAAACATTCTTCTAAACTCAATTGTAAACCAGAATCTGCGTAAAATTTGGGTCATGGGAATTAAGAAAGATGCATTTATATCGCGACCTACTTCCTAGAAATTTCTATGGCTATATTGAATTAAAAGATGTTTTTGTTATTGAAACCTCAGCTAATGAAAGCCGAAAATATATATAAAGAGAAGACTTGCGAATTAGTCAGTTGTTACCTTCTCTCCCAGCTGAATGAAATACCTGGAGTTGAAATCGGCCTTTACAGAGATGACGTGCTAGTGGTCCTCCAACAGACCCCAAAGGCAACAGAGAGAATAACGAAAGAACTATGCCAAATATTTAAAAATGCGACCTGAAAATCACCATTGCAGCAAACAAGAAAGTCGTCAACTTCCTGGATGTTACCTTGGATCTAAACAAGGAAAAATTCAAACCATACTCCAAACCATCAAACACCTTACTCTATGTGCACAGCAAGTCAAATCATCTGCCCAACATCATCAGAAATATACCAGAATCAGTAAACAGAAGATTCTCAGAAATTTCATCTGACAAAGCTGTGTTCAACAAAATTGCCACCCCATATCAGGAAGTGTTGTACAAGAGTGGGTGTATGTATAAACTGGAGTTTAAACCACCGCAAAGAGCACCATCACAAAGACGTAATCGATCCCGAAAATAATCTGGTTCAACCTGCTGTACAACAAGAATGTCAAGAGCAACATAGGAAGAGAGTTTCTATGCCTAATTGATAAATACTTCCCTGCTGGCCACAAGTTGAGGAAAATCTTCAACAGAAACACTCTCAAACTGAGCTACAGTTGCATGCTGAACGTACAGCAAATTATAAATGGATGAAACCAAACCATTCTTAAGAACTTGGCACAACCGGCACAAGACCAAGCTGGAAGAACATGCAACTGCAGGAGGAAGGAAGAATGCCCCTTAGTAGGAAACTGCCTTTCTAAAGGTATCGTTTATCAGGCCTAGTTGACATCTACAAGCAAAACCAAAACCGACATAGGGCTTCATCATCATCATCATTTCTCTTCACGCCAGTACGTGCATAAGGCCGTCACGCTTTCCGACCAACACTCCCTGTTCAGTGCCACTGCTTTGGCTACTTCCCAGCTCTTCCACCCCGCCTTGTTTCTTTCCTTCTCCACCGTCCTTCTCCAAGTTGTCTTTACATAGGACCTACAGCCACGAAATTTAAAGCAAGGTTTAGAAACCATCACGTGTCATTCAACAATGAAACGCACAAGAACAACACTGAACTTAGCAAACACATCTGGCAGCTTAAAAGTAAAGAACAACACTTCACCATCAAATGGAAGTTCCTTACCGAGGCAAAACCCTACTCCAATCTGACATTACGCAACTTATGCACGACAGAGAAGCACTTAATCATCACCAAACCGGAACTTGCAACATTAAACAAATGAAGTGAGCTAATTTCTACATGCCGGCACCGACAAAAGTTCATTCTTAGATATGGTTAACTAACTGTATTTCGTGCGCATGCTGTCACTTAAAATTTTAACACGCTCAAAGAGTGTGCATAAGTTTTACATTTTTTGAAGAGGATCCGAACATGCAATGATTGATTCTAACAGTTTTTTACCATGTTTTGTTACGGTCTGTTATAATGGTTTATTACGTCTTGCGCAAACAAAATGTTGATGTGTACTTTAGTAGGCTTCAGTGTGTATGGAAACTAACTGAGTGGGCTAACTTTATGTTAGCCTATGAAACAGAGCTGTATTAAACTCCATATGGGAGGTGATTGAAAATGTTATTTTAGATAGTTTTAATTACGCATATAAGTGCGGTCATTTATCCATCTCCCAATGGCTCAGAATTATTTCTTTGATCCCAAAAAATAAAGATTTAGAATATTTAAAAGCTTGAGGCCGATTTCCCTTTCAAATAATGATTATAAAATCACCAGAAAAGCCATTGCAGTCAGAATAGAAAGTGTCTTACCTAAAATTATTCATTCAAGCCAAACAGGCTATGTCAAAGGAAGATATATTGGCAAAAGTATCAAAACTATTACAGATATCATGTCTTTCACCAAGATGCAAAACATTCCCAGATTAGCCGTTTTTCTTGACTTTGAAAAAGCATTTGATTCCATGGAATAGACCTTTCCCGCATTCGTCACAAGCTTGCACGTTAAAACATGAAAGTGAGGCTGGGGTGGACAAAATCCAATATGGCAGACGATTCGATGGGAGCTGTAACTACTTCTTCAGTTGATTCCTCACAAACTGGTGGAAGAGGGAAATATTGCTGTGTTCCAGGATGCAAAAGGTAATAAGACCAGGATTACTTTTTTTTCCATTGCCAAAAACCGGCGAATCAAGAAATGACAGTTAACCGCTATGAAGAGACAGGAAAACAAGAGATGGATTTGTCATGAGTAAATACACAAAGGTTTGTGAACAGTACTTTCAATCACTGGACATAAGGAAACACTTTAATAGTGGCAGGAAGACACTGAAGAATGAGAATATTATTCCCAGCAATTTCAATATCTTGATTCCCAGCCAACACTTGCTGATATGCTTGCTAAAAGTGCTAAGGTGCAGTTCAACATCAATGCCAAACAGCGTCTTGCTCAAGCTGGTTCTAATATAAAGCAGTCTTAGAATAGAAGACAAAGGGCCTATGCCTTTCAAAAGCATGCTTCAGGAGCAGAAGGATCATATTAATATCCCTTGCTGTATCACGATTTTCAACAGGAACAAAAGCAAGCCCATTTTCAGGGTGTGAAGGATGGCCAGGCATTGTTCGAAAAGTACATGCCGCCTGGTGCTGTGGAACTTCAACAGGACAATGATTGCTGGGAAGTCCTGTATTCCTACCAACATCCAGCCAACTTATACTTAACTAATGGAAGGATCTTTGCCAGATAATTACAACATGCTCCACAAGATGTATGCAGAAGTCAACAACAGTCTCGGTGATGTTGAACTTGATGCCAAAAGTGATGAAAAAACGAGTGGAACAACGACGATGGTGATGAAGAAGGAGAAAAAGAGCAAGAAGAAAAAGACGCAACAAAGAGGAAGAAATGGACGCTAAAGGAAGTCAATGGAAAATAAGCAAAAATTGTCGATAACAGAACTACCTACATTCATATTGTATTGGTCGTTGTGAAATGAGTTGTTTTTTCAGCCTACTAAGTGCAGTAACCTGCGCATTTCTAGGAAATGCCTTAGTCCACCTTGTAGCTATAGTTTAAATGGTATTAATGTGGAGGTTGTCATATCTGAAAAAGATTTAGGTATTGTGATTGCAAATGACACCTCTTGGAAAGATCACATAGTTATGATTGTAGCTAAAGCAAATAGGATGCTTGGTTTTCTCAAAAGAAACTGCGCAGGTATTGTTGGTAGTACAGCGCTTTTGAGTCTTTACTGCTTATTAGTGTGCTCTCATTTTTGTTTTTGCTCTCAGTTATGGGCCCGTCAGTCAATTATGAGCAATTTATTACTTGTAGAGAACATACAAAGGAGAGCTACTCATTTTATATTAAGGAATAGTAACCTATTTTATAAGGTTCGTCAAATCAAGCTTAAGTTATTACCACTTAATTACTGGTTAGAATATCTTGACTTAGTTTTCTTTTTTTAAGTGCCTTCATGGGCATATAGATTTAACTCATGAATTTAGTTATTATTTTTTCTTTTCTAAAGGGCAACACGTGCCATGCTTCATCAGGGCTGCATTTAAAGACTAACGCTTGTCGTACGTCTTCCTTCCAAGACTTTTACTTCAACAGAATAACTTTGATATGGAACAGTTTACCTGAAAATATCAAGGATTCAGACACTATAAGCTCTTTTAAAAGTAAACTTAAGTCATTTTATTTTACTAGACTTCTAAATGTTTTTGACGGTGACAATTTTCGTTCTTTTAAATTAATTTGTCCTAAGTGTCGCCGTGTTAATATTTTCTTTGTCTGTACTTGTTAAGTTGATTAGTATATTTCAGATTGTATTTGTGTTATTTAGATTATTTGATTTGTAGTTTAGTCGGGTCAGGGAAGAGTTTTTTCGGGATATTTTTTGGGGGGTTGGGTGTGGGTGTATTAACCAAGTAGGGGACTTATGTCCTATTGTTAAGCACCTGTACTTGTACGAATCCATAAATAAATAAATAAATACATATCAAACAAGCCTTGAAAGCTTATACTACCCAGAGAGTACATTGTATGTTGGCATCAGAAATGACACTGGGCTGCAAAATACCTTCCTGGTAAAGTGCCTGTAGATCTAAAGCATGATATTGTCAAGTTTAGCAAAGTGCATTGAAGTCCGTCCAACAGGGACAGAAAGTCTTTGATTTTGCCCGTGTTGAAGATATTCATCCACCAAAAGATGGATCACAGAGCACAAGGTTCAAATTAAAGGGTGATACAATGATGAGATGCTGTTTTTCCTTTTACCAGAGATCATCACCCTTATCTGGGATTCACCCACTGGAGGCCTTCCTCCTCAATACTAGAAGCTGTTGAACCAAGTTCGGTCATGGAAGACATGATGGGCTTCTATAAACTGCACTAGGATTCATAGAAGTGATTGGATGAAATGGGTTGCATCTGCTGAGGAGACTTTCGAGACAATGAACCTGGAATTGTGTCTCATTCCGTGGAAGATCAGCCAGAGAGTCCACTGCCAGACAATTTCTACAAGATAGATAATGTTCTAGAGAGACACCCTTTCCAAGGACACCTTAATGTATGAATACCGCGTTCAATTCAAAGGTTACTATTCAGAAGATGACATGTGGCTACGGACATCTTACTTTAGCAGAGCCGTCAATTATGAATCAGTTTCTACATTTGGGCAAAAGAGAAAGTAGAATATTGATCCTGGTGCTCCCCGAAAAAACAGGAAAAGAAAAGAAGAGTGGCTCCTTTACAAGAAAAGGAGATGAAAAACGAAAACACAGAGAGCAGAAAGTCATCCTCCCAAAAGTGCAGAACAAAGGCACAAGTGAAAAAATAGGTAGCGAACAGAACCAGTAAGTACTGGAGAAAATAGAGAAAGAATTCTCAACATCCCAGTGTGCAAAACCTCTCAGAGCTGTTGAATAAATTGCATGGTATGGCAATTTTAACCCATTGACTCCTGTGCCACCCGTAACCGCCCATGCAAGAAACCCCTCCAATTTCCCGTGCTGCCCACAACTGCCCAAAAAACCACATTGGAACAATAGCCTTTCCTACCCTCCCTGAAGACTTTTTGTTCTCTTATTGTTCTATTGTTCTTGAGGACAAATAAAC
Source organism: Orbicella faveolata (assembly GCF_042242905.1). NCBI lineage: Eukaryota > Metazoa > Cnidaria > Anthozoa > Scleractinia > Merulinidae > Orbicella > Orbicella faveolata. The sequence goes on from NW_028301576.1 coordinate 27,636,927, forward strand.
CAATCAGAATCGACTTACTGAGCACATTTTTAGAGGAGTTAAGAGGTCCTAGAAAGATGGTTTTTCTTCTTAAAATCGTGCGCTCTTAAATTGCAGGTTATCATGGTGTACTGCAGGCCAAATCTACAAACTTCAAAGGCTTTGTTTTCATTCCTAACATGGAGAAATTACTGCCTTGGGATTTAAAATAGAAAAGAAAAATACAAATTAAAGTTTAGGTGGCCTCAGAAAGGAAGATCAAGGCGTTCAGAGTCCTCAAACCTTTTTGCCAAAGAATTTTTCCTTCCTTCAACCACTGCGAAAACATGATGATTGGTGTGCTTTCAAGTGAGTTTTGAATACAGATCACGGACTTAAAGTAGCTTCCTGGACTTTAGAAAACAAAATTGGTAATGTACATTATTGCTCCAAAGTTGAATTCAACTTTTGGAATGATTGGTAACACCATGGCCGAATAAAATGACTGCAAAAGTGGTCGGGAGAAACTCAGAGCTTTCGCTTTAGTGCGTTTTGGGAAAATTTTAGGTTTTAAAAGTGAACAGCATTTTTGCACGTTGGATGGCAACCTCTGCGGTTTGTTTGATTAGTTTATTCACTTTGTTCAAATATATTTTTTGGAGTCTTATTCAGTTACTAAAGAACTGCCGAGAAAAGAACTAAGTGGCCACTAATTTAGTACACTTGAAATACGATCGATCTCAAAATAATTAGCTTGTTTTGTCATCATTTTGTCTTGCAACTTTAATCTTTCTTTCGCAGGGCTGTAATATTTCATGGCACAGCAAAGAAATTTGATTTCTTGATTTCAAATTGATTGTTACATGCGCCTTTCGTGTTTATTTCCATTGTTTTCTCAAATGCTAGCCGTTATAGTACAAGAATGGAAGTTCTGTTGTATTTGGTTTTGATTTGTCATCCGAAGTCAATAACTCATTTTCGCACGTCCAATTTTCTTGGCTTCTGTTGGGCATTTTGTCGCATGGCAAAGAAATAATATAATTTCTTGTTTTCTTGTCAGTTTTAACCATTAAGTTGAGTTCTTTTAGTTGATATTTTTTAATATTTTGGCCCTTTATTTATTGAACTTAAAATAAACGATGTCTTAAAACCCAATCTTGTGTGTGCGGTTACTGCACATATGGTTTATTTTTAGCGTTTGTGCTCTTTCTGAAATGTTAAAAACTCACCGGGAATTTAGGGGTGGGTTGTGTGCAATTTCATTCAGGCGTCAATGGGTTAACATTGAGGGTATTTGGGTCTTTGAGCATTTTCATCGCCAGAAGCATCTACGTGCTGAAGTCTCTTTTGAGAAAACATGGCTAGAAAAGCAATTTTTAAGTTCTTATGCTTAATGCTAGCTTAGTATTCCTCTTTCAGTTACTATTGCTGTCAATTAAACAATGCTTTGTCAATAACTGGTACTATTACTACTTAAATTTCTTTTTGTATTTATATCTATATATTTTTTCTCCCTTCTCTTTTCTTTATTTTTCCTACAACTGATTTAAAGCATAATAATCCTTGTAACTACTCAGCTCATTTAGTTTTTACTATGTTGGGTAGTTTTTTGCTTATTTAACTTTAATTTAATTTTTTGCTATATGATATTCTATGTATTAAGCAAAATAAAATGGTTGTTGTTAGAAAAGGCATTCAAGGACACTAACTTCACAAAAAAGTAACAGAAGCTCTCTTTGACCGATGGAATGTTGAAGGCAGTTATTTAGCATCATAGGACAACTACAGGATTTCATCACAGGAACTGTCACTTTTGTGGGGAGAAAGGTATTTGTCAGATCAAGTAATCAGTTTTCTTGGTCAAAAGTATTCTGACAAGGCAAATGAAGAGAATCAAATGTGTCAGAACATCCTCCTCCCTTCATATCTCTCAACTGGAAATGTACTTAAAACCGTTGTTGAGTGCATAATATGTCATCAAAATGACATGGAAAGCATGGTCAACATGTTCTTGCCTGTCCAAATGAACTTGTGCCACTGGGGACTCGCAATTTTTTCAATTAAGAACAAAATAGTGTTCTTTGATGATGCCTACCACTGCCCAATACCAGATGAACTCAAATAGAACGCAAATAGAGTAATTGATATCATCTTCCAAACAACTGGCAATAATAAGTTCAATCCCTCAGGCTGGTGAGACATTAGGAGGTTTACTGTTCCACTGCCAGATCAACCTTCCACTCTAACTGGATCACTGATCATCATCATTGAAGTCTTTTGGTGAAAAAATTCTTTGTTTCATGTCACAGAATACCGTCATCGTGAAAAGAATGTAAATTGAAATAGCAACGCAACTAGCACACGCACCTGGTCTTAGACTTAGCCCATTCTGCTCTAAGGCACAATATTTCATATCTTCCTGGTATTCTTACAAACTCTAATTTACAATACTCTACCAACTGATCTATGAAGCAAACCCAAACAGTGTCATATTGGCTTTCAGACAACGTTTTCCTCTCAATGTTCTACTAACTGATTTATGAAGCAAATCTGAACATTGCCACTGCAGCTTTCAGGCATCATTTCTCTCCCAATGCTCTACCAACTGATCTATGAAGCAAATCTGCACATTGTCACCTTGGCTTTCAGACATCATTTTCCTTGCAATACTCTATCAACTGATGTATGAAGCAAAATTGAATATTGTCTCCTCGATATTCTGGCACACTTAACTGTCCATGCTCTACCAACTGAACTATGAAGCAAATCCGAACATTGTCAGCAGGGCTTTCAAACATCATTTCCCTCGCTACGCTCTACCAACTGATGTATGAAGTAAACTTCAACATTGTCTCCTTGACATTTTGGCATTGCTTACCTGTAAATGGTCCCCCAACTGATCTATGAAGCAAATTTAAACATTGTCTCCTTGGCTTTTGGACATCATTGCCCTCACAAAGCTCTATGAGCTGATCTATGAAGCAAATTCAAACATAGTCAGCTTGACTTTCAGACATCATTTCCCTTGCAATGCTCTACCAACTAAACTATGAAGCAAATCCAAACATTGTCAGGTTGGCTTTCAGACATAATTTCCTTTGCAATGCGCTTCCAACTGATCTACGAAGGAAATTCTAGACATTGTCAGCCTGGCTTTCGGACATCATTTCCCTTGCAATGCTCTACCAACTGAACTATAAAGCAAATCCAAAACTTGTCAGTTTGGCTTTCGGACAACATTTCCCTCAAAATGCTCCACAAACTGATCTATGAAGCAAATGCGAACACTGTCTCCTTGGCTTTCAGACACTGTTTTCATCACAATGCTCTACCAACTGATCTATGAAGTAAATCCGAACATTGTCTCCTTGGCTCTCCAACATCATTTTCCTTGCAATGCTCTACTGCCTGATCTATGAAGCAAATCCAAACATTGTCAGCTTGGCTTTCGGACCTCATTTCCCTTGCAATGCTCTACCAACTGAACTATGAAGCAAATCCGAACATTGTCAGCTTGGTTTTTGGACATCATTTCTCTTGCAATGCTCTACTAATTGATCTATGAAGCAAATCCGAACATTGTCACCTTGGCTTTCAGACATAATTCCCCTTGCTATGCTCTACCAACTGATCTATGAAGCAAATTTGAACAATGTCTTCTGGATATCCTGGCATTGCTTACATGTCAATGGTCCCATAACTTAACTATGGAACAAATCTGAACATTGTTACCTTGGACATTGCTTTCCTCTCAGTGTTCTACGAACTGAACTATGAATCACACTTAGCCTGTTCATGCTCTCCAACTGAACTATTAGGCACACTTATACTCTAATCACCCTGAAACAATTATACAATATTTTGTAACTAATCTTAATAAACACAAACACAGCATCAGCGGCAGGAATCTCGTTTATCGATACAGCGAGCATTTACATCACCATAAAAAAATTACAGAAGTGAATAAACAATAAAGCAAAGTTGAAAGAGATGCCTTTGAGTGGCTCTTGCATAACTTACAAAATCTTAAATAGCCTAACAGCCCCTAGGGATTCATCATACCTGCAAGCACACCTAAAGTACTTCTACAATTAACATGAATCATACATTATAAACATACTCCAGTGTCATTAGCGAAACCTTCCAAAATATATTTATACTCTAATCACCCTGACACGATTATAAAATATTTTGTAACTAATCTTAATAAGCACAAACACAGCATCAGGGGTGGTCATCTTGTTTATTAATGCCCGCTTTCAAAAATTAAGAAAGAGAACAAAGAAAACTAAGTATGCAAACTCCTTGACACTGAGAGTAAAGATTCTAAATTATCCTTAATATAACCGTCCTTGGCTCGATCAGTCTTCCATCTGCCATGACGTTTAAAGAGTCAATCACTGATACCTGCATCAGTGGCTGCAGAAGCACCTCCTGCTATTAGACTGTGTAAACCAAACAAGTGTTTAGGATACCCTTGTTCAGCAAACGCTTGTTAAACTATTTCCCTTGTTCTGGTATAACTCATACCCGTGGAACGCAAACTATAAGAAGTAACTTTAGGAAACTGCAAGGAGCGAAAAAACAGTAAAGACAAAGACAAGTCTAAATTAGTGGCATGGACGTATCTCTTAAGCATGTGTAAAGGGCAAGAAACAGAGTCTGATTTTGCCAACAAAACTAGGCGCCATCCCTAAACATCTGTTTTGCTCTTAAATACATAAATCCAAACAAATGTATTGTAAAAACTAACATCTTAACAACAAAGGCTAGCTAACTTGTAATGGAGAAAAGCCGAATAGGCGGTCACGCAAATTGCAGCTAAGTCAAGATTAGAAAGACTAGCATTGGAACCCACAAACCTGTTACATATAAGTCAAAAGAAGCAAGTCCTGTTCCCACCGAATATTTTTATCCCACATCCTGCCCTTAAAAGTCCTGTTATTATGTATCCCACCTTAAATTTTACTCGAGAAGTAAGATCTTTGACACATGCAAAATACAATTATCATGTAGGAATGTTGCCATGCCTGTCACCTGGACTGTCAAATGGTTGTCAGCAACCAGCTATTCTCACTGCTAAATTAATTAGCTCATTGCAAAAGATGCTGTTACTCCATCACATTTCCCTGTTATCGCCCGTGCTGGTAGCATCAGTAATGCTTTGCACCATTTCCAGTTAAAATTTGGTCGTTCTGCCTGAAGTGTGGTCTTTTCATCCTATACTTCACAAAAACAGTCATCTTTTGTGATTTTTTCACTGCTTGTTGAACTGCCACCAGCCCGCTAGCACTATGGCAGATCAACTTAATGTTCTTCTTGATCTGCCGGCTCCTGACCCAGTGCAACAAGATGCTGAGCCAGGGCAAATTCCTCCTGAAGAGTCGAAACCGATAGCAGAACCTGCCCAGCACCTGGTACCATGGACAAGGTAAATTGTTGTATTTCTCTTGCTCACTCTAAGGCCCGGTTCAAACGTCAAACTTTTCATGAGCCAAACTGAATAGCTATTTAGGTCGACCCAAATGATTAGGTTCGACAGTCGATTCAGATGTTGAACATAATCTCGTTGTACTTAATTTACGAGCTCTACAATAGTCAGTGGTCGGTGAGCAGTTAAATACTCAAACAAACGTGGTGGGACGTTCCAGAAAGTTGTGATTTGTGAAGAGCTTTTGCTTTTCATGCCATCTGGGATGGGAGGAAACGGATCAAAATGTTATGAAGTGTCTTACATGCTGTCATCACAAGAAGGCAATTTATGATTAATGTGTGTTATCTGTCTGCTGTGCAGACGTAGCAGTATCTGACTTGTTTTCCTAGAATCCAATTTTCTATATCTTCATTAAAATTACATGCTGTCATCACAAGAAGGCAATTTATGATTGATATGTGTGTTATCGGTCTGCTGTACAGCCATAGCAGTATCTGACTTGTTTTCCTAGAATTCAGTTTTCTATATCCTCATTAAATTCTGGCTAACTACACATGCTACATACATGGTATCTTGCATTTGATGCAAACATATTTTGTGTCACGAAAACAAACACTGCAATCTTCTAGCTTTGACAGCATGTTTGATTTGGTGTTCTTAAACCATCAAACCATTTTTTTCCACTCTGATGTGCATGCTCAAGTGACAGAAGGGGGTTGTGGGATCAAAAAATGTATTATGACAATTTTTGCATTAGGTTTGGTAAATGAAAAGTTCACTGTTTGAATAGGAGTCACTCCGTAGTCGCGCTGACTGACTGACCATGTTGAACTTAATCCTCGGGTCGACCCAAATATTATCTGCCAAACTTAATTGGTTCAAATGTTGATCTTGTCATGTACTTAATTGGAGCTGTTAGGCTCAGCTCATGAGAAGTTAGACGTTTGAACCAGGCCTAAGTGAAGGTTTAGTCTTGCTACGTTTTCAGTGGGTTTTTTGCTGCTTTGCTTGGTTAGCTTTTTTCTTTAGTCGCATAATTTTGTACTGGTTCAAGTTTTATTTTGGTGTGCAATAACAAATATTCTGTCAGTATGTCTTTTCAGTTTATTCTGCACGCTTTCCTGGCGTTGGTTGGACTTATGTACAAAAGTTCTCATGCCCTAGATGTTGTTTGTTTTTCACTTTATTGATGAGATGAGATGATGATTGGCACCTACTCCTGCATGCGAAAAAGTAAGAAGTGGACCAAAAAGTGGCTTTCCATTTCATTGAAGGACTCTTGAATGCTCACATTCTATATGCAAAGGAAGGCAGCAGAAAGGCACTATTGAGATTCAAGCTTGATTGTATCAATGTTTTACTTGCTGCATCTGCTACTGAGCCCTCTACCCCTACAGCTTCTGATCGTTTCTCTGGTCGCCACTTTCCAGAGCTCATCCCCCCAACATAGAGCAAGCAGCATCCACAGAAGAGATGTATTGTGTGCACCAGCAACAAAAAAGAAAAGAAAGCCAATACCAATTTGGGGATTGTGCACACAAGCCAGGACTTTGTCCAGCACCTTGCTTCAAAATTTACCACACTGAATGAGACTGAACCTTGAGAAGACACAAGTAGTTTGCACTGGAAGTATTAGCCATGCTGTGCTTGGCAAGGGCTTGGCTCTTGTGGGTGTGATAATCTCATTAAATATGTCATGTATTGATTGGCTCGTGTTATTAACACTTGCTATTCGGCATCTGGTTAAGTTTACTCTTGAATGTCAAGCGTTCTCTACATCAGTTTCGTATTTCAAGTGGTCACTGTAACAAATTCCTAAAGTCAAAGAAGATGGCACCGAGGAAGGGTTTCTCGCCCTTCCTTCAGGTCATTGGCCATGACTTAAGTCCACATTTGTATTGGTATGTCCTTAACTCAAAAGTTTCTGGAATGACACAAATACAATTTTTTGTATAGTGTAGTTAATAAGTTACGAAGTCATTCTTATCTTATTTTACTTTTTATCCTTATATTATGTTATTTAGACAGTACCCCTTTGATAAACAGTACTTTTGCACTGAAGGGCTATCCTGTATAAATATTCGTTACCGTTACCGATGCAATATTTTAAGTGTTCGCCAGTAGTTTCCAGTTTTCCAGAGGATTTTTGGAGAATCGAGAGCAGCAACATTTGGCTGCCAGATGGCCATCATTACACCTATAAGCAGTCATCGAATGGAACTGAAATTGTCTGTTCTTCCTTTGGTCTAATATGTGTTGCTTCACCAGAAACATTCATCAGGACGCTCAGCCCTGCTGAGAGAGTTTCTGAACAAATTAGACTTGAGTATCATTTGTGGAGATGAGGAGAGCGAAGTATTGGCTGACAGATCCGTGCCTTGCGGCATCTCGAAATGCCTTTTACACTGCCAAATAAGGTACCTCAAAATTCATCTTTGGCTATGACGCCCCCAAACGGTGCACCGAAAGGTACATTCTCTGTTTCTCCAAACCTGAAGGAGATTAGCGAAACAATTGATTTGGACACGCCAGAAAAGGTGTTGTTCACGAAACAGTGAAGCAGTCGCGTCATAAAGGATGTGTATGACGTGTGCCAGAAAAATAGGGAAAGCTTGGTGATAGTGCTTTCCAATATGTGCGCATTTGGCGACCCAGACACTAAGGCTATCGTTAATGAAATTGTTTAGGAGGTGGCTGTGAAAAGGGGAGTGAAGAGGATGGTAGAGGAACTAGTTGGCGACAACGCTTTCTTGGAATACGTTGAGAGTTTGCAAGTGCCTAACTGGAAGCTTGTCCTTTTCCAGGCTATGGCAAGAGTGTCGGCAAAAACCATCACAGGGCTTGGTAGGACGGGGGTAAGAAATTTAGTTAAGTTATCGCAGAATTAGAATTAAATAAGCTAAAAAGTTTATTGTTTAAGGCTTATTTGTTTTCATGACCGGGGCTTTTTGCCAGCATACAGGAGGTGGTGTGAGTTTACTTATATGCGTAAACTGTTTGATTAGTGGGTGGTGAAGATGGACTATGATAATACCACATCCAAAATAATGAATACCGGTATTGCATTATTTTGAGGAATCCAGACTTTATACCCGGTAGATTACCTTTCAATACTGCTCTTTTTTGGGCATGATATGCGAGCTCAATTTGTGTGCAATCTTATGCTTATCTTATTATTTTCAGTTTTTTTGTTATGTGATGCTGAAGTAGTAGTCAAGATACCTCAGCCTCTGTGATATTGCAGGCAATACTGGTTCTTCTGAATTGGTACAAACATGTTACTGTGATTATCTTTAATAGCAGACCTGACAGCTGAAGGTTGTCTTTTTCAGCTCTTACAGTCTCAAACTGCATTTGCTCTTCTTTTCTCATAGAAATTCTCTCACACGCCTCTTCTCCTTAACCTGAAACAGATCAAGGCAGCCAAAAAAGTGGATTTTGGTGTTTCCAAAGCTTATATTGGAGTTAGGAAAGTGGCTCCTCCCCTAGAAGGTTTTTCTGTGGATTTGTGTTCAGTTGTAGAACTGATTGTGAGGGAACAAAGGCTGCACAAAGTGTCATTGCCATCCTTACAACTGCTGTTAAAGCTTGACGGAAGAGCATTTTGGTGTAATGAAATTATATGCTGCCCATGAATTTTTTTTTACTGATTTTGTATATCATCTGAAAAGGGAATGTGCTAATTCAGATTTAATGATCCAGGGTTTTTTAAATTTCAAATCACCATCACTATGACTGTGGAATTTCATTGCTCTCACAAATAATTCTTTGTTGGCAAAGCTGTCAATATAATGTTGGTAATTTGTTGAAATGAGGTTGGTGATGGGTGGTTTCTCCCTTGACTGATTGCAAACATTTTGTATTTTTTGAGAATTAAGTGATATTTATTTCAGTATGATTCTGTTCAGTTTTAGATCACCCTGGGGTTATGTCACAATGTTGTGAGAACTAAATAGTGGCACTGTTGTTGTTACCACATTTCAACATCTCTGTGAACCCTAAGCTATAAGCTACACTTAATTCCATTGAAGAATTTTTGTTTCAAATACACCAACTTAAAGTTGATTTTACTGCAGGGAATTTAACAATCGATATCTTGTCTACAATGGTAAAAACATTTTGCAAAACACTGAAATGCAAGAGTCACACGAAATCATTGCAACTCTTTTTCCACAAGAAAATCTATGTTATTTATACCAACAGGACAACATGTAAATGTTGTGCATTTCCTATGTGCCCAATCTTTTGTAATAAGCCCCCCCTAAATATTTTGAGGTAGTTGGTACATGTATTAAGTGAAATTAAGTGTGGTTGAAATTTCACCTAGGCTTATTTTATGTGATTGTTTTTTTGTTATATAGTGCAAAGAATAAGGTTTTTTGTTAAGAGAACTATTTGGAAGCAGCCTTGGAACAGGTGATTATGGACATCTGTTGATTGATCATGCACCAATGCTCATGAGACACTTACTGTCCATGATAGAATTTAGTCAGCAAGGCTTTGAGGTATCCCATAAGGACCAATGCCAGCTTTGGCTCAAAGCCTCAAGTCATGATTGCCGTGGAGAAGCATCCTCAAGTAAGTTGACCTTCCATTATACAGTATATTCCCAATTAGAAAACTGTTCATTAACACTGCCAACCTAGTTACTGTTTTTGTCTTGCACGCATTACATGTTAAATCCATTCCCCTTTATTCTTATTTTTTCTTTTTGTAGTCAAATGCCTGTTTTATTATTTTCCTTCGTCATTTTGTTTCTATACTTCTTGGTTTATTTTATCCCTAGTGCAATGTCTCTTCATATTTGGCATGGTATCTGCCTTTCATATCTGTTAATTTTACAAGTGTGTCCATGTAATGTGCTATGCCTATGCCTATACATTTCAATGAAGCATGTGAGAATCAATAATTATGAAATGTATTACTTTTGTTTTCCTTTGCTTATGTTTTCTTTTTCTTTTAGTTTACATATTAACAAATTTCCTATTATGATCTGTGACATTGTAGTTGAACAAATGCTGGTGCATTTTTATACAGAATGTTGTTTATGTGTCTCTGTCTCCGAGAAGCATTAAAATCAATTGAAGATACATGTAACTCATTTGATTGAAACAAAATTACTGGTCAGTCTTCATGTATAAAACTGTGATGGACTTTCCTTTGATGAATTTTTTCTGTCATGTATATTCATGCCTGTATCTAAATAGGTAAAAGCTTTATATTCTCTTTACAAGCAACCCATGTCGGCAAATAGAATTAACATTAAGAAAATCTTAAATTCAAATTTCAGCAAAGACTCAAAACCAGAAAGACAGATTCACCTTCCATTTTGCTGGTTGTGGCTGGAAGTCACAGGATGTTTGAGTGAGTGCAGTGTAACCCAGTGTTTTCTTTTTGTAGAGTGAACAAACATAGGCTGTACTTTAGGTGACACACCCATGAGTGCAGTGTAACGCAGTGTTTTCTTTTTACAGAGTAAACAAACAAAGGCTGTACTTGAGGTGGCACACCCATGAGTGCAGTGTAACCCAGTGTTTTCTTTATGTAGAGTAAACAAACATAGGCTGTACTTTAGGTGGTACACCTATGAGTGCAGTGTAACCCAGCATTTTCTTTCTGTAGAGTAAACAAACAGAGGCTGTACTTGAGGTGGCACACCCACGAGTGCAGTGTAACCCAGTGCTTTCTTTACGTAGAGTAAACAAACATAGGCTGTACTTTAGGTAGCACACCCATGAGTGCAGTGTAACCCAGCATTTTCTTTTTGTAGAGTAAACAAACATAGGCTGTACTTTAGGTGAAACACCCACGAGTGCTGTGACGAAACTACTGTGGTTTACCACTAGACCGCAAGAACTCACCAACGTGTAGTACGTGTTTGTATCTTGTATTACAGAAATTAGCTTCTACATTTTTGCTAGCCACATTGGCACATGTTTTCATTGCATATTGCCTGCTGAACAATAAACGTCATTTTGTTACTAAAAAGGTACCTGCTGTCTTTACAAGTGCAGTGTAACCCACTGTTTTCTCGTAGTAGACACTGAGACATTTTTTTAAAAATATACTTAGATTGTGTCAGAGTCAAGATTTTGTTGATTTGTGGTAGTGTACTGTTATGTAACTTACTATGATTTTCAAAATTATTAGTACTTTGTGGAAGCTCTAAGTAAGAGGACCTTCAATCAAGACTTTGGCACTCACACTGAGGAAGTAGACTTGAAAGGCTCAGGTATGTTAGTAGAGCTAGAGTATAAAGTGAACTTCCCTTTGTTTGCTATGTTGAAATGCAAAAACTGGTTAATAAAAAAAACTACTGGTTCCAAAAGTTCCAAAAAATATTTTAATAAAAATGTAGCGGTTGAAAAGTCGCCAGAGTAGTTTATATAATAAAACTACTTTGTTTTTACATGCCTGAACATTCAAGTTACCAGAGAAAAAAAATTTCTTCAGAAAGATATTTCACATAGGAACCTCTCATAACAATTTTTCTCCCTTCACATTCTTGTTTCTTGCTGTTTTACAGATGATAAAGCTGACATGGAGTCTCGTCTTGTTGAGTGGCAGAGAGAGTTGGAGGAGCTTTCTGTTTATTTCAAGAAGCTGTGCAAGTCGTGCAAAAAGTCTCTACCCAAAGAAGAGGATGCACTTGCAACTTACGTTGCTAACAAACAACTGGAATTGTTGAAGCGGGTAAATGTATCTATCAGAAAATCAATTGGGGTTGTTGCAAGGAGACTAAAAGTGCCAATGGAGTAAATTCATGAATTGAATCTACCAGTTCTTGTTTGTTTGTTTATTTATTTGTTTGTTTGGTTGATATTTAAAAGATTATAGCATATGCTCTGACTTGAAAATATACATGTAAATTATAACCAAACACTAAGACTACTATATAGTAGAGGTGTTGCTGTTAACCGTATTGAAAAGCCTTTTGTTTGATACAGAGCTAACTTCATTTGCTCAATGGTATATTTTCACATATGCTATTAAAAGTTAATTACAGGTCTGCAAAGAATGGAGGGAAATTGCCATGATAACAAGGGAAAAAGTGTTTAAAGAGACAGAGCAAGGAGAGATTGCCCTGTTTGATGTCAAGGTATATTTTTTATATTGCCCTAGTCTTCCATTTTCATCAATTACATACTTGTTCAGATAATGAACAGTCTATTTCCAGTGTTCTTGATTGGAAATTAGCAATCAGGAGTACATGGTGAAACATGTACACTATAATCTGTATTTTTTGAGAGTTAAGTGATATTTATTTCAGTATGATTCTGTTCAATTTTAGATCACCCTGGGGTTATGTCACAATGTTGTGAGAACTAAATGGTGGCACTGTTGTTGTTACCACATTTCAACATCTCTGTGAACCCTAAGCTATAAGCTACACTTAATTCCATTAAAGAATTTTTGTTTCAAATACACCAACTCAAACTTGAATTTACTGCAGGGAATTTAACAATCGCTCTCTTGTCTACAATGATAAAAAAGAAGAAGTTATCAATCACAGGAAGGAAGCTTGCAAGGTTTCTGCGGTCATGTCATCAGTGGTAGACGAGAACACTTTCTGGGAATCGTCACCCTTAGCCCTTAATTTTTGTCATATTATGTATAAGTATTTGATGTTCAAAATGTCCTCTGAATTTATAAAAATTCAGTTGTCTTGTTAGGGTTTTAAATGTGAGGACAATGATATAAAAGACATGAAAACCTGTGACTATCCTGATTTTAGGGTCTGAACAAACAAAAATCGTGAAACAGGATGGTGAAGAGTAAGTTGGAGTAGAAAAACCGAGACATCTAAATGACAGACATTGTTAATCAATTTTCTTACACAGTGGCTAGCTTAAATAAAGAAATAAACTAGTTACAGCTATCTTTAAGTGCCAACGAGCAAAGATTTCACTTCTAAGTGAGTGCTGTTCAATTTGTTTAGAAACTTCATGCTCACAAACAAGCACATGGCTTGTGGACTCTCTGTTCTGTATCACCTGTTCGCTAGAAAACAATGCATTCCATGTTCTGCATTACGTCCTAAAAGTTACCTGCCTTGCAGCCTCGCATCTTTGCGAGTCTCCTCATTGCCAATTTTTTTTTCTTGTTTCAGCGTTGTTTGTAAAATTGGCCGCCATTTACCCATTTTATAATTTAACAACTGAGGGCTACTTTCAACAGATCAGCCTCCACTAAGTCAGTTTTCATTTTCTGCCATTGTTTTCGTCGAGATATTCACCACTGTCAAGAATGTTATTTTGCACCACATTGTTTCTGTTTTGTTCTACACATTTTCTTTTACATCCATGTCAATAAGGTTGTTTCATTGTTTATGCCGCCTGCCAACACGTTTTTACTGCACATGAACAACAATGGCCTGCCTACTCAAACTGCTCATCATTTCAGTCATCGCTAAGTTTATGTTTACTACCTCCTTCCTACCTTCATCATTTGCTTGAGTTGAACATTTCAAGTTTTTCAACACAGTCATCTAATATTTTGGGGTCAAGTACATTGTTTACCCTCAACCATCCAGATGTCACCTGAAGCCACTGTGCACCTAGCACATTGATAACCAACATACCTCCTTCATCTCCTTCATTTTACTCAACTTTACTTTTTGTTATTTTGGCTCCAGTTCTTCTGGTTATTTTTTTTTTCGGATTTGTCATTCTTCGCCACATATTTTGTTTTCATCGCGCACCAGGGTGGGTTTCTGGGATGGGATTTTTTTATTATTTTTTTTCATACCTTTGGCAGCAAGCTACCAAAGAAACTCATCCCAGCCTGCCAACAATTGAGTTAGCAACATTTTTGGCAGTGGCTCACATCAGTGATGGCTCATCAGCCCTTACTCGTGTTTTAAAAGAACTTGGTATTGTTCCCAGTAGCCCACGGAAAAAACATGTGCAAAACTAGAAAGTGACAGAATTCACCACTCACAAAGAAAGAGTGGAGATCCTGCCAAAAAGAAGTGAAAACAGCTCAGAAATTGAAAGAAAGGTTTTTGTGAGAGACTGGGAGAAAAAAAAGGACCCTCGTATGGGGCTGGAACCTTTTGAATTTTTTCATAAGACCTAAAAGCTATTTTAAATCCTTTCCATTGACTTTAAACTGAGGGCCACCTTCAACAGATCAACCACAACAAAGTCAGTTTTCATTTTCTGCCATTGCTTTTGTCGAGATGTTCACCACTGTCAAGAATTTCACTTTCCACAACATTGTTCTTTTGTTCTACATATTTTGTTTTACAATCATGTCAAGAAGTTTGCTTTGGTGTTGCCACCACATTTTTACTGCACATGGACGACAATGGCCCGCCTACCTGAACTGCTCATCATTTCTGTCATCACTAAGTATATGTTTACTACCTTCTTCCTACCTTCATCATTTGCATCAGTTGAACACTTCAAAGAACACTTCAAGTTTTCCAACATAGTCATACAATATTTTTGAGCCAGGTGCATCGTCTACTCTCAGCCATCCAAACATCACCTCAAGCCACTGTACACCCAGCACATTGATAACAAACACACCTCCTTCATCTCCTTCATTTAACTCAACTTTACTTTTTGTTATTTTGGCTACAGTTCTTCTGGTAATTTTGTTTTTTGCATTTGTCATTCTTCGCCACATATTTTGTTTTCACTGCACACCAGGGTGGGTTTCTGGGATGAAATTTTTTTTCAGAAATTGAAAGAGAAGTTACTGTGAGAGACAGGAGGAAAATGAAGGACCCTTGTATGGGGCTGGAGCCTTTTGAATTTATTCAAAGACCTGACAGCTATTTTAAATCCTGTCCATGGAGTGTAAATTTGATTTTTAACAATTTTCTGTAATTTTATGATTTGGAATGCTAGGAGCACTGTTTCTGAAAAGCTAGTTGAGAGAATGATCTGAAATTTTTGGTGTTGTAATTATTAATAGAGCCATGAAATGAGCCACTTAAATGAAACTGACCATATTTTCCACGAGTTATCAGTTGTTTGCTTCAGGTAATGTTAAGTTTTTTTCTTCATGTTTCCCTGAATAGTTATACGTTTTTACCAATTTTTAGTATGGGCTTCAAAGTGGGTAATTTCAAAGCCAAAGACATCAATATTGCTGGTGTAAAATTTCAGCTCTCTACCATGTTCTTTGTATGAGATATGGTGTTCCTAACAAACCGTATATTTGGGGGATTGCAAATGGACGGTGTCAGATTTTTAGGTGTAACTCCTCTAGAATTTGAAGAATTTGTGTCTACGTATAAAATAGAACTAGTGGACTTACTATGTCCACTGGCAGTAGTGAAATGTCTGTATGTAGGACTTGACTGGCCACAACATTGTTTAAAAAAATGACCATTTTAAGACTATCGAGCCACCTCAATAAGCACACAAATCTTTTCTTGTTTTAGAAGACAATGACAAACTCCTAAAGTTCATTCATCAAAACCTTCCCCAAATCCTTGTCTGCTAAACGTGACAATGAAATGAATAGACAAGGTCTTATTTACAATTGACTCCGCAGATGCGAGGCTTAACAATCAAATCCTGAATGAAAGAAAGACTAAGACAACTTAAAATCTACATTTTAAAATAAGCAGGGCATCCTATCAGATTGCTTGTTTGTAGACTTTTTCAGATCCTTACTCCCACTGCCCCCACTGCCCCCACCCTTATTTTATGGTAAGTATTGGTTAAATAAGTATTCCACTGACTCTGTCAGTAAGACAGTGCCTGGAGGTTGCCGCTTGCAGGGTTGCCATGGATACCTCCTTGCTGTGACAGATTTCTTGCCCAGCTCCAGCAACCTTTTAGTCACCTCCCAAGCTCATCTATTAGTGATGAGTTTAATAAGCATGAAATCAAAACATTTTCTTCCCAGAATTTGATGCTACAAGTCAGCCAAAAGAAGGAATGATTGTGAGAGGTTCACAGAATACAGAATGCCAAGTAGCAAAGAGCTCCCCAAGATATATACTGTTTCAGCATCCGAAAGGGTATATTTCCGACTTGGAAAAGTTGGTACAGGTAAGAATGTAAATTTTTCTGAATGCACCAGTCAATTCCAGAGTGTCAAGTGCTTCAGGGGTCCAAAAATATGGGAATATAGGACTCAACAAGCTGAAAATATGGGACAAAACCAAACAAAGCTACAAAAATATAAGAGTAATCCAATAGTAACTTACAGGCCCGATGTAAGTTTCTTCAATTTACAGTCACTCTGTTATACTGTTCATTTAACACATTGCCAAAATAAAAGGTTAACTAATGAAAGAATCTTTTTTGGTTTCCAGAATGTCTTTCAAACTTAGTTAGTCCCTTATTTAATTCAGAAAGTCAAAAATGGCAGTCAGTTTTTTTTTCTGGGATCATAATGTCATCTCACTGGCATGAAGTTCCTCCTCTCCATGCAAGATCAGTAATAGCAAGGGCAATCTCTTCTTTCAGATCAACAATGGTTGAAGATACTAACAAGTATGAGTAGAAAACGCAGCACTGACACTTCTGTGAATACAGCTCAATAGCAAAGGAATAGATTTCCTGACAGTAACACAGAAATTGATTCAAATAATAGCCAATTCGAACACGACTCACCTCTCAACACCAATATGGTACATTCCATGTCACACCACCAAACGTTAAAACAAAGACTGGCTGCAAATTAAAGGAACAATTTGCATTCTGAAGTGTTGCAAATGGATCTTGGTGACACAAGTCTTGAGAAAATTATTGTGGATTTTTAATTGCCAATGCAATGTTTAGTTAATTTTCTAAATATTTATTGAATATCCTATGAAAGAAAGTTAAATAAGGGAAAATGTTAACATTCTGACAGCAGGACAATGATAGTGGATGAGAGGATGATGACAATAATGAAGACTTCTTTTTAAATTGAAAAGTAGTCTGTGTGTTAAATAATGAACACAACTAATGCACCAGTCTTGGAAAAACATGAAGATTTAGTCAAATCCATTCATCAAGTTTTCCTTCCAAATTAAGATGAACTGAGAGACCTGTGTCACAATATGGACACGATAGATTGTTTATTGACATTGATATGACTCAAGTGACATTTGATCACAGTATGATTGGCATCTCTTTTATATTCAGTACTCTCGATAGCTCACTGAACGTATACAATCACAAAAGAGACTCGATTAAAAGCACTTTCGATTGACTCCTGAAGAGCCATTTGTGCATCTCCTGATAGTATACCAAAGCAAACGTGTTACAACCTGTAATTAACTTCATAACATGTTGTCTAGCCTGTCTGTCTAGCCTGTCTGTATACTCATTAGTTCCAAACTTTGTACAGTGCTAGTTTTCACATAGATATATAAACTAGGAATTATTTTTAGCAACCAAGATGAATGTCTTTCATCTGAAGACAGCCCAGGCCCACCAAGCACCAACACCCGTTTTGCCATCCAAAGAAAGTAGAAGAAGGGGAAGAGGCAGAGGTAGGGGCAGAAGTAGAGGTGGTGCAGGGATTGACCCTCTTGGAGCACCTAATGCCTACCAAAGCTACAACCCCCCAGACACAGCCAATCAGCTGCTTCCAGTCACTCTAAGATGTCTGCCAGGGTTTCATCAAACTTGCCCTTTACTGAGAGGTGCTCCTGACTAGGGCTGTAGTTTTTTCTGCTGTTTAAAACTGTTGAACTGCTCAGGGAAATCTGAGAACATACCAATCCCTATGGCTGGGCAACAATTGGTGGAAAGTTCACAGAAGGAACATGGAAAGAACCGACCCTGATGAGATAGGAAAGCTCATTGCACTAATTTTGCACAAAGGTCTCGTCAAAGTTAGTTCCTTTCACTGCAACTGCAGCACAGAGTCTTTGTATCATGGATTCTAGGAACAACATAGCATGTCAAGTAACAGATTCAAAGCCCTTACTGATATGCTGCATGTGGCAGACCTTGGCATGAAAGATGAGCAAGACATGCTCTGGAAAGTAACTGGATTTCTGCAGTTCTTCAAAGTGAAATCCAAATCTCTTTAACAGCCCTTTCAGTGTGTGGCAATAGATGAGAGGATGGTGAGGTCCAAACACAGCTCAGGTATAAGACAGTACATAAAGAACAAGCCAACAAAATGGGGCATTAAGTCACGAGTACTTGCAGACAGTGCAAATGGCTATACATGTACCTTTGATGAGTATATTGTAAAGAATGCTGCTGCTATGCCCAGTGCCAATTAACTAGGCTATGAGCCAGCTACAATGTTGTGATGAAGCTGGTACAGTCCTTAATAAATCAAGGTTTCCATTTATATTTTAATAACATAGCCTAGTCATATTTTAATTGATAAACCTGCATCATTGACTTCTTTGAAAAACAAAGCACCAAGAGAGAGTTTATAGGTTTGAATCAAAAGTGTAATTGTATTGAAGATCTATTTGAGCTGCACAAGGTCCAAAAATCAATCTCATTGCCCGTTGAAACCATCAAGATGGTCGAGTCCAATTGTTTATTAACAATTCAAGGCAAAGAAAACTTGAACACAGAATTAAATTATTGTTGTATTGCTGACAATGAACATTATTACTCTGAATGTGTTGATAATCGAGACACTTGCAGCATAAAATATGGAAAACACTGACAGGGTTTAGTGAATGTGGACGAATAATCTTCCCTTTGTTCAGCCGTGATGAATACTCTTGCTACATACAACCATGCAATTGTCTCCTAGAAATGTTATTTTGGCTATTTAATGTGAATCAAATTCCCCTTTTTGTACTTTTGACCCCCATGCTAGCAACTGTGATGGTAGGCCATATTCTAATGTTCCACCAACTGTATTTAAATTTGGAGATCTAAATGCACTAGGAGCATTTTTATGTTCTTTAGCCAATGACCTGGCATGTGAGTGTGGTGCAAGAAATGGTTTTGAATGGTAAATAAATATTGTAAGACTCGACAACAATTACTCGTCTAACAAATTGTTTTGTAAATTATAAGTGGAGATTTTTCATATTATGTCAATGGTCTTAACCAGTGATTATTAGAAAAGCAATCAATCAAAGCCATTCTTTTCTTCGGACAAGGTGACACCACTAAGAAATGCTATGAAAGACAAATCCTAAGTAGAAATAAAGAAATCCACGTACAATACAACAACAAGTTTAAGGGCATTGTCATAAAACACATCACGTTGAAGCTATAGTTAATATAGTTGATATTATAGTTAATACACATCATGTACTTTACTCACCCCACTTTAACTCAAAAATCGTTGACCAAGCAAGTCGTTTGCTGCTGATAGAATTCAATTTAAATATCTGTAGTTGATATTACCATTTTAAGATTACATCTTAATTTGATCCAGAAACTCTAAGTTAAAATACATTACAAATTATTATGTTTACTAGTATGATGTTCTAATGGTGCTGACAAAAGTATTTTTTCACCTTTGGGCAGCCTGTTAAGTTGTTGTATGATGAATTGTATGTTGTATGATTATTGTTTAATGTTCATCGCATTCTTTCCCTTTTAAATGAATTGTGAACCACTTCTATTAACTTAATTAGTTTAGTTCTCTTGTATTGTCACTGAAAAGCCCCATCAGGATAGTGTCAATAAACTATTGTTTGTTTGTTTGTTAAGTTAAGGAAATTCCTTTTAGTAATCAGTTTCAAATGATTTTCCAGTTCAGTTAGTTGTAGTTATGCTTGGTAAAAATCCAAATCATACTGGACTACAAATGTTAATATGTATTTTAATTTTGATCCTTATTAAAGACTCTCTGTCAACAGGCATGCATTGCGCATGTCGTCAGAGGTTTCATGGTCCACAAAACCTCTAATTTGTTGTTGTCAATCATTTTGCTTTTCAATCCTTTATTATCCAAGGCATCCATCTGGATTGTTCTACATTTATGGCCTTTAAAGACAAGATTCATTATTGCCCTTGACATTGAGGGGAATGTATCATTGAAAAGCTGTTTTTCAGATATTTGAGAAGCTAAACAACGGCCAGTATGATGTGATTTCAGCCATGGCAACTGCAAAGAACCTTGGCAGAAGGTGTAGACCATAGACGTTGGTCAAGAGAATTAAGATGTACTCAGGTACAAGAAAAAACACTTCCGTTTGCTGCAGTAAGTGACAGTGAATTGAACTTTCCTTCACAATGCTAGCCTTCAGAAAAGACTATCACATCACTTGTAGATTCATCCAATTTGAAGTTAACTTTGGCCAGATTTCTTGAAATTGATTTTGATAAAAAGTGAAAAGTGCTTTCTCTGCTGCATTTTATTCCTGGTAAAGAAAACTAACATTTTATTGCAAAAAGAGCCAACTGAAAACATTTTAGTATGCATAAGTGACCGGTTATTGATAATAACTCTGTAGGGATTCTGAAGTGCGGTATGAATTCCTCCACAACAAAAAAATAATTGTTATTGTTATGCTACATCATGACTACTTAAGACAGTATGCTAAGTATAGTAAGTACTGTAAATTTTGTATACATGCTTCTGGAGTCTCTGAAAGCAAATAAAAAGCAAATTCATTGCATGAAATTGTTTCAAGTCTGCAGGGACTGGAGCTGACAGTTGTCACCTTGTGACGCCAAATTAGAATTCAGAATACAGTACTTCTAAGCCAAATTGCGACTAAAGCAAACATCTTATATCAGTTTCTACCAGTAAATTATATTTTAGACCACCAAATGCCCACAAAACCTTCTGATTTTTCTAACACTTTCTTCAGCGACAGAATCAAAACAAAAACAAATGTTTGTAAAGCATTCTGGTCTACAGATAATCGTTAACAACATACCCTGTGACAATTTCAGAATAAATATTATTTACTGAAAATAGCCAATCTCCTGAAGTCCTCTTTCCAAACAGCATGGTTTTTAAAAATATTGAAGGACCGTAGCCAGGGTTGAGCATAATAAAAATTTAAAAAACGATCTCTGGCTAAAAATGTTTACAGATATACGAGCTTTCAACTGTTAGATCTACGGTCTTTGACGGGTTAAGATGAATGAATGAGTAATGTTGACTATGAATATTTGGACAGAAGTTGGACTCTGTAATGGAGCATTAGGAACTCTAGCTCATTTTGTTTATCCTAATGAACAACAACCACCATGTCTTCCAATATGTCTGATAATTCAATTTGATGAAAACTGCAATGGTCCATCAATATCTTCTTCATTTGCAAGAAGTGTACAGATTTGTCCCATTACTCAAGTTTCACAAACTTTAGGGCACTCTGCTGATAGACAACAGTTACCACTGAGATTAGCTTGGGCAATGACAATTCATAAGAGTTAAGGTCTCACTCTCAAAAAAGCTTGGGTAGATTTAGGAAAATCAGAAAACATTAAAGGAATGACATATGTTGCACTCAGTAGAGTAAGAAACCTTTCAGACCTTGTTGTTGAACCCATGACATTAGAAAGATTACAGGCTCCCAAAAAGTCACCTAACTTACATTCTAGAATCATGGACGAACAACAACTAAACAAGATTTCCCAAACAACAGTTTCCACATTTATATCCAACAACAAAGTGGTCTAAAAAAATAACACCTCAATCGCTAATTACTGAACTTTGAGTTTCATTCATTCTCCAATTTACATAGTCTGCATGCAAATGTCATCTACACATACATCCACTTCCTTGTAACAATAAATAGCACAGCCTTGCATGCCAATGTTTATTTACTATGCAACACTTAGTCATCCACAAACGCTATTATTAAACATAGGCATGCAAGGCGTGCAAGAGTTATTTTTTTGTGTGAAGTGTCGGAGGTTGGAGCATTCATGGTACAGTAATGATTTGGTTAATTTGACAAGTTTTTTTGGTTGCGATGTTACATTGGTCATGGTAAGATAGCTGAATAGTAAGCCATAAAATGTTTGACTGAACAAACTACAGTAATCTGACATGTCTTCAGATTGATGTAGATACCATCTTATTTTCTAACAGGCAATTTGATTTGTTCTTTGATACAACCCGCACTGTGATTGGTGTGACACGTGCACATGCATAACTCCATCACTCACTGATCACATAACCCCTCCAACCACCAAGAGGAATTTTTGCTCAAGAATACTCAAGTTAATTTAGAGACTTTTTGGCATTTTATACGAGTCGTAAGTTTACCTTTTTACACAACACAACACAACTTCACCGAAAATAGAAAGAAAGAGAAAAAACCTCTGACACGTTGAAAGTCTGATTTAATTAAATTGCACTTTAACTTGGTGCCGTGCAGTCTTCAAAGAACATTTGAACAGTTTTCATACATTTTACCTTTAAAAATATTGCACTGAAATGAATGTCATCAAATAAAACTATCAAGCTGCTACTGCAGAGACGTAAAAACTGTCCAGAAATGAAAGCTTCTTTTTTGTTTGATATCCTGGAAACAACAGCCGATAACTTGTCAGCTCTAATTGAATTTACTCCCATATAACAAACAAAAGTGTTAAGTTACCATTTGTTACTAAAGATAGCAAACATCTCATGGGAAAGAGTGGTGACGATTCGTCCACTCTAATTCAATTTACTCCCTTGTGAAAAACAAGAGTGTCAAATTACACTTTGTAACTAAAAAACAAAAATATCTCATTATATTTGCATGCAACAAGAACAAAACAATCCTTACCCGCACTTACTATTGTAAATGTTAGAACTGTTTCAAATCTTAAGTCTCATCCCCTGTAAAACATGTCCTAAGAACTAGAAGCGAAGATTCGTGACCTCTTATTGAATTTACTCCTTGTGAAAAACAAAAGTATCAAGTTACCTTGGTAACTAAAAATAAAAATATCTAGTTGCATTTGCACACTACTAACTCATGAACTGTTTCAAACCTGAAGGCTCATCTCGTTCATTTAACTAAAATCCTCAGCCTAACCCAAAAAAAATGTCGAAGTAAACCCAATATATGAATACTTCCTCCTCTTTTATAGAAGAATAAATATGGCCGTTCTGAACTCTATCAGGATCAAATCTTCTCACATACCATTTACCTTTACAACAAGAAATTTGATTGGCTGTTTATAGTAGATCCAATCTGATTGGTGTGACATACATACATCTCTCACTCACTCACTCACTCACTCATCCATTGACCCGTCCATAACATACCCGACGCGCCGACTAAGAGGTATTTTTTTTTTTACAAAAAAATAACTCAACAAACTGCATGCAGCCAGGTTTTTAAACACTGCTGCTAATTATTTCATTTGTTCTCTTGTTAATTTTACAGACTCCTTAGTGTAACTTTTCATTTATGCTGTTCCATTTCTCAAGTGCAACAAATTTTCTGTCATATCTGTTTCGGAATTCAACCTTGTGAATAACATAATTTAAAACATTTCAGAACCTCAGGATACCAAACACCCTATAAAGGACACTAAAGCAGTTACGGAAAGAAAAGCACCTACAGAGACAAAAAGTAAGGACACTTTCTTTTCTCCTGGGTGAAAAGCATCTTTAAACTCCATTTCCTTTTTATAGCCCAATATTACTTTTCTTTTTCATTGTTTTCCTCTTGTTTCCTAGAAAAAAAGCATGGCTGTATTCACAACCTCAGTCCAATCAAAACAGCCAAAAAAACAAAGCATCAGTGGTACGACTTCCAATTCCAAACTGCTCCATGCAAAGTAGGAAGAGTTGTAGGATTCAACACCTCTATACATCCTTGTATACAACTCTATCAGGATTCTAAAACGCCAGTTCTTTTAAAAGATGTTATCATCAAAGAGGATGAAAGTGACTGGCTCTTTAACCAACAGTCGACTGCATATCCCTGTGCAAATTCTGACATTTCGTTTCAGTATGAAGAACCAGCAAAACCTGAAACAAATTACCAACCAATACGTAGTACAGATGCTACTACTGGACAGGTCCCAACAATTAAACCAAATCAAAGGGTGAACGTCCCTGGAACATTGTCTTTGCGAGACAAGAAACCTAAAGAGGTTATGATTAAATCAACACAGAAAAGCTCTTATGTTAAAGAAGATTGTATACTAGAAGATGACACTGGTGCAATTGTCTTCCACATTTGGAGCACTCTCATTGATCAAGTACAAACTAACAAATCATACAAGTTTACAAACTTAACAGTCAAATATTACCAAAGGTCAACTTCCTCAGTACATCACCATTAACTACTGTAACCGAAACCACACAGTCGTTAACTACATTGTGTGGACCACAAATGCTTGATTGTCCTGAAAAAGAAACAACTGTTCCAAACTTCAAATTTGTAAACAAGTTGACAGTATTTTCTTCCTGTCAAGTGTGTAAAAAGCGTTTGTACCACCTCTCATCAATGTCTACAAAGTGTCAACAGTGTAAACAATGTTGTGTTCAAATTATGCATTCTCCATGAAGACAATGAACTTTGGCTCACTGCCTTCACAAATGAAATTTCTAAACTATTGAAACCAAGTTCTTTGACACTTCATGACACCGTAGAAGATGTTGAGGATGCAATCATGAATCTCCAAGACATCACCATTAAGTATAACATCCAAAAAATATTATCTATGACATTGTGCTGACCCAAAGCTATGAAAAAACAGACTACCAGTCAAGCACCTCAATGTCTGGTATATTCAGTCCATGACAAACCATATAAACTCAAAACTATACCTGCAACAAGTATGCCACCACGGAAGCAACAATGAGACTTTTTGGTTTACACGCTCAATTCCAAAATAAACAATGTTACATTCAAGTTCAAGTTTATGCTACATTTAAGTAACATGATAGCAATGAACTGAAATATCCACTCAAAAATGTTGAAAAATAAACAATGTTGCATTCAATTACAGCTATAGCATTAACTAAAAGAAATTGATTTTAACAAATGTAATAAGTATGATTTTTTAAATCTGCAAAAAAAAAAAAGGTAACCATTTTGTTCACTCACTGAGTTGAGAAATAAACAATGTTGTGTTCAATTGCAGCAATAATTTGAAACAACTAAAAAATACATGTATTGATGTTAAAACCTGTTATACTGGAAGTATAACAAGTATAATTTTTTAAATAATTTTATGCAAAAAATATTTAGCCTTTTGTTCACTCACTGAGTTGAAAATAAAGATTGTTCAGTTCAATTACAGCAATAATTTGAAACTAACTATAAGAAATTGATTTAAACACCTGTTATACTAGAAGTATCCCAAAAAAATCTTACAAAATCCAATCGACCCTTGTTTACTAACTCTCACTCATTAGCACTTACCGATAGGTACAACTAGTTATCATTATTATTATTATTATTATTATTATTATTATTATTATTATTAATACATTATGCTAAAATACATCTTATCTTGTCAGTCTTTCAGAATCTTGCTCACATATTGGAGCTGTTCTATTTGCCGTGGAGGCCGGAGTAAGAATGCACCACTCCATAACCTGCACTCAAGAGAGAAGCACCATGTGAAAGAGGTACAATAACCAAATGCATAAAGATTGAAGACTGCACCTATCACAGTGAAGTTCATGTCCTTTTTTTTCATTTGTAATGATAGGTGCCTTATAATCCAGTCTGTCAAATGGACTTCACTTCTGCAAAGTAGAAAAGGAGGGATCTTTTGGAGAAGGGAAATGTGCCCCAAAGCCCAAAGAGTGATTGGTATAAGTGGGGCCAGGACAGCAGCACCAACTCTTAACGAGAAAGAAGAATTCTATAAACAGCTTCCAAAAGGGAAAACAAAGCCAGCTGTGCTTTCCCTTATACCAGAACACAATAACGCTTATGTGCCATGACATAGAGGGGTGTAAGGGTTTGCAGTGAAGTGGTTTTGCGTTATTTTTGGTGCGGTTTTGCGGCAATTTACATTTTAACTCATGGTATTGTGGTTTCAAAACATTAAGCGGTTTGCAGTTATTACAACCTTCAAATCACGGTTTTCAGTGAAAAAAAAGGGTCTGCCGTGATAACATTCTTTAGAACAGTCGGCATCCTGTTACTTTGCAAGAGCAAGCCAAGTGTTTTGATTTGCAACGCATCAGGGTTCATTATATCAGTTTACAATTTAACTCTGTGGTTTGCAATTATGGCCTTTTCCAGTTAATACTTAATGTGATTAACCGTTTTGGCCAATGATGCGTCGACTTCGTGAAATTCTATGCTGGATGTTAACTTGTACAGCCGTACAGCCTCGTGTTCTTGTTGCTTTGATTATTCAATGCCTGACAATGGCAAGTGAGGTTGTCAAGGTTGCAACTGAAAGCAAAGAGGATGTAGTAATTAACTGCTTGGCAATTTTCTATGAAGAAGGAAAGGAAGGGGAGAATTTCAGAAAAAAAGAACAAATTTCAATGTAAGGAAAACAAAAATGAGATGCACATCATTAAATTGACAGAGACAGTTTGGTAAGTACTACCTCATTTTTACTTAGTTTTAATGTAATGTAAAGCTCCCGAAAAACGTCTACGGACTCTACGCATTCCAAAGCAGCACTGATTCCAGATCACTGTCAGAAAATAACAACGCCCTTAGAGATTTGGATGGCCAGCAGTAAAAGGTCACGTCGCCATGTGCTGAGTCTGTGCTTGACTGGTGAAATCCCTTTAATTATTAATCAGCGGTCATAGTTTAGCTGTATTCCCTTGTATTTGGTTTGTAATGCAATCTAGATACCATTGGTAGAGTAAGGTTTCATTTGTTTTCCAAAATTAGTGAACATGCTGGGATACGAAAACAGCTCAGGTTCTGGGTCTTGGCCATAATGTGACAGTGTTACTAAATAGGTTGGTTTCCATCATTTTCTAACTAATTTCACTTAATCTTTGTGTAATCCTGACATTATTGATAAACTTCTGCCAACTTTCGCAAAAGCAGTGCTCATTTATTTTACTTAAAGAATAAACAATTTGCATGACCATTTTTTTTTTAAGGAAAACCAAAGAACACGGGAGGACGGAACGAATAGCGATTGAAATGGATCACCTATCACTAACAAGACCTTGAATAAGGCACTCAACCAATTGGGTACGTTTGCCACACTATCATACCAGAACTAGATAAATATTCAGCAGACAATCAACGTGGTATGTACCCATTTCCTATCAGCATTGCTATACCAGTGTAGAGAGAGAGGCAAGTTCTACTTTGAGAGGCGGTTCTACTTTGTTCAAAGCTCATCTTCACAGTCCCATTGACAAAGTGACTACTCTTGGGAAACACCTCAAGGCCAAGGAGATCCATTGCTGCGAAGGTATCATATTTCTGGCTTCCGATAGTGCTCCAATAAAGGTAATCGAATTCAAAGAAGGATCGATTTACATGACAAACACAGAAAAGAAGGAGGATGATCTAATCCAGTTGGCTACAACATTGAATGTATCACCTGCTGGGACTGTTGCAGAGATAACGTCAAGGCTAAAAAAGTACTCTGAAGCTGTCAAAAACCAGTATTTAACGCACACTGTCTGAAACGACGAAATTCGTTTCTGGGATAGAGCAATGCAGCCAAGCTTTGAAGCTATGGTTTGTGTAGACAGTGATTTGATTTATGCAGCTGAAGTCATTGATAAATCAATCATCTCCCTCCAAATAGAAAAGGACGGTGTTGGTGTTAATGGTATGAATGTTCAGACAATTATTCCTTACAGGACCACCTGGCAGAAGGTAAACAGCATGTGCCTTAATAACAGGAATCTATTCCTTTCACATGGGTAAGGTATAAGCACTGTCAATCAACAAACCTGTGAATACAGATAAGCCATGGAGCTTACAAATCAACCCTGTGTTCTGACAAGTTTTGGCAAAGACGTCCTTTACACAAACCAAATGAACGCGTCTGTATGGCAACTAAGTGATAACGGCAATGACCTACATTTGTTTGCAGGCTCTGACCAAGAAGAAGGGAGTACTGATGGCCTGGTCAAAGAGTGTTGCTTCAAGATACCAGTAGGCATCTGCTCCAAGTTTGAAAGTGTGGTTTATGTTGGTGATGCTCAGACGAACTCCATCAAACTCTGTGCCAAACTAAAAGAATGCGCGCACTTTCTCACAGCAATTGGCTGTCTCTACGAAGTCTTTTCCATGCACGACAGAGGTGCTCATATCTCAGTCAAGTCTTCAGAAGAAGCCATTGGTCTTGTGGGGCAGTGCAGAGATGCTTGACGAGAACACCCGTGACATTCAAAAGTTGACTGGCATCCACACAACACTTAATGGACTGCAGGGGCATGTGTCTGCCAGGACAATGGCATCAGTTGCCATGATAGAAACAGGTCTACACAGATTGCATGCTAACCTGAAACAATTTAAGTACGACCACACAAACCTGTTAAGCTGCATGATGCTTGATGTTGAGAACTACCACGCTACTGTACACGTAAAGCAGGTAAACTTATCCCAGGCTGAGCACTGCAAGTCATTTGGAACTACTACGAAAGAGACGGTAAAACGCGTAACTAACTGGGTAGCGTACTATCAAACGAGCAGGCGATCATGGTACCCCACCCAAAGAGAGTGCCTTGTTGCTGTCCCAGGTTCCTGTGATGAAATCTCTTCCTATTGTCAACATGTGTCAAGCAGACTGTGATTCACTTAGGGACTGGGCCACCTCCTATGGAGCTGCCATAAGACAGCAAACTGTACGCCAAGAGACCACTATGGCACAACATGTTACACTCCCTGAGTTTATGTACCAGAGATAATGTGAAATCTTTGAGAACGCTGTCTCCATTGCATTTGACGTGCAGTCTGATGATACTTCAGACAATGCTGCAGAAAACCAGTTGGAGGAAGAGGAGGGAGACAATTTTGATGAAAGCAGTGATGAAGAAGTTGAAGATTTAATATTGCTCCAAGGGGAAATTGGAATTTCAGCAACATTCTTAATAGGTGCAAGAACTCGGAACAGAAGAGCTGTACGTTTTAACAATCGTCTTTTCCATCGAACGTGAACTCTCTACGAGACAAGGTCACAATTCTAGAAGAAACATTTATTCCACATTCCACAATTAACACAGGGTCGTCCAAGGTAATCAGTCACCCAATGCAAGACGTACAGGATCAGTGACAGAGCTTTTCAAAGTCAAGGGAGATATCAATACTCATTCAAGTATGTGACCCAAATACTTGGCATTTGGTCAGTAGTAAATAGAGTATAATAGCATAGTACAACATACCATTAGTGTTACGATGGTATGTTCAATATTAGCGTACAATGTTATCAAATATATCACAAGTCTTGCTGATGTCAGCTTTCATATTGTGGCCTCCATGTACGTGCGGTTTCGGTATTAGGGAAAAATCTGATGCGCTTTTGCCATTTTTTAGCATATTTCTGTGCGGTTTTGCAGTTTTCAGGCCCCCCTTAACCCCCCCCCCCCCCCCATGACAGCCTTCTGCCAATTTGCCAAAGCCGCTGACAGAGCTTTTTGTTGAAACAAATATGAAGCTTTCATATATAGAATTGCTGAGTGCGTGTGCTGAAGCAACAATGAAAATCTCCCCAGAAGAATGCAAGGCTGTAGAAGTTGAGACAAGGGATCAAGCCCACGGTAGGCTATGGTTCTCTCTGTGAGCAGGGAAAATCACAGCCTCCCATTTAAAAGCAGCTTGCCACACTGACCCAGTAAAGACCATCTGTTATCCCATGGCTCGTAAATTTTCATCACCAGCAACAAAGTATGGTTCTCGAATGAGTTCATATTTTAAATTACTTCAGGTCTACTCTACACCAGCTTAACACATTATAGCCTTGATACTTTCAGTTACATATACTTTTACTGTCAAAAAAGCTGCCTAAAACACTGTGCATTTCTTTACCTATAGGTGGGGATATGAGCATGAAAAACAAGCAAGGGAAGCTTAGAGAAAAAAAATGTAATCTGTTCATGAGAACTTTCAGATTTTTGACAGTGGCCTGTGGATTAATAAAGACTTCCCCTACCTTGGTGCCTCACCAGATGAGATTGTAAGCTGTGACTGTTGTGGAATTGAGCTGTGTGAAATTAAGGTAACTATATGATGCAAATGTTTTACAAAAATTAAAGCATTATATAGTAGGACCAGGACTTTTATGATGTTAGCAGGGTCTAAGGACCCTTTTTACTATACTCTTTTGCTATAGCAACAGAGTTGAAATGAAAAAAACAGATTAGAGTGCATTTTACTTTGTTTGTTTACAGTGTCCATTCTGTCAAAAAGACTCAATGCTGGATTCTTTAAGTGGCAAAAAGAACAGTTGTCTTGCAGATGGACCACTTGGACCTGCCTTGGACCACAGTCGTGCCTATTTCTATCAGGTAATCCTAGAAAGCAACCTATTGTATGTACAGTCGCTTTTAAATAGGTAATCAAATGATTTTGAGTGCAATTTTGAACACACACGGTAAGTACAAGGTAATGTTTGAAGGACTAAAAAAAATTTGCACAGGCCTATAGGGCAAGTGCTACTTGTAGCCTTAAAAAGAATTACAAGTGCTTAATTATTCCAAACTGCAGGAGAAAAATCCTTTGATTACTTGTTAATAATATACATGCAATTTAATTTCAACTTTCTGCACTCCACTTGAACTTTTTGGACTATTTTCAACTTTCTGCACTGTTTGAGATCAATTGACGTGCTCTCAGCCAATCGGCACGCTAACATTATTTTTATGCACATATATTAATATTTGTGCATTGCACTGAAATTCTCTAATTATTACACAAAAGTTTACAGCTTGAGTTTTGTAGACATATGCCTTTTCTTGTCTAGTAAGTCAAAATATCCCACTTTCAAAATTGTTAAAGAACCACAGGTCATTATTTTTCCTCTCTTGTTTAGGTTCAGGGTCAGATATTTATTGTGGCTGTTGACTACTGTGATTTCATAGTGTGGACAGAAAGAGACATGCACATTGAGAGAATAAATCCTGATGTTGAATTCTGGGAATTAGCTCTTACGAAAGCCAAAAAGTTCTTTTCTCTGGGCATTCTCCCAGAGCTCCTTGGAAAATGGTACACACGACCATCAACACCTCCAACTCAGCTACATGGTGATGAAGAATTGGTTGATGATGTTGATGGTGATGAAGAGGAAGGTCCTTTGTGTTACTGCCAGACTGACATAGAAGACAGCAAGCTGATTGGCTGTGACAACCCTGAATGTGCAATACAGTAGTTCCATATGGCTTGTCTCAAACTGGATGTTGCACCAAAAGGAAAATGGTTTTGTCCAACTTGCTGGAGAAATGAGTAGATGCATCACATACTAAAAGAACTTTTATTTTACTATTACTTAATTTAATTGAATTTAAACAGAGTTGCTTTCCTAAGGGGTGGACCATTTGAATTTTCAGGGAGGGGGGTTGTGGGTGATTTAGTGAAGGTATAAATTTTGTTTTTAACCCTTTCTGGCACTAGGAATAATGGGTATGATTTTTTTTTTGGTTCAAGTATGCTTGCAGGATATTTTTTCCTCAAAAGTATCAAAAGTCAAATGGTCCATTCCCAAGTGTATTTTAGTTCCTATGACAGATTAAAATATGTTTAGACAGGACTTTTACTCCATCATCATTCAAAGGGTACAATAGAATCAGACAGATTTGTCAAAGCACAGCACACTCTTGCAATTTTGTCTATTGGTGCCTCTGCATCTCCTGGTTTTGCAGTAGTTAATTTGACAGGCAGGATACTTTGCAAAATCACATACTTCCTCCTAACCAATGACCCTCTCTACATGTATGCATACATTTACAAATTTTCTAGTTTCTTGTATGTCATGAGCTGACAGTTGTCTCTTTCTACGGGTGAAGGCGGGTATTTTGAGGGTAGCTTAGTAAAACCCAACACTGTAAACAATGTCAAATCCCCTATCTGCAAGAACAATATCACCTGGTAATAACTTGTTTAGGAGCCCCCAGTTTTCAGTGAGGTGTTTGTCACTAACATGACCCCCCCCCCCCCCCCCGCCCCAAGCCTTACAAAGAAAACTTATACCACCTTAAGGAGTTATTCCAATTAAAAATTTAACAGTATTATGATGTTTGTAATTAGACCAAGTTATAGCTCTAGCAATTAAGCTGGATGGCATATCAGTAAAAAGTTCAAAACAGTCAATTATGACAGCAACTCCGTGTCCAAAATTCTGTCTGAAAACTAAATGCATAGTCTTTCTAAGTTCTTCACACTCTGGCCATCGAATTAGGAAATCCAACCTGACTTGCATCACATCAATCCACCTGCTAGATACTCTTGATGCTGTTGAAACACTGACTTTAAAACCGTATGCTAAATATTGCAAAGGAACATTTAACCACAGACGTAGTAAAACCAACAAATATTCCTGGAATTGGCATAATGCATTGGTACTTGTGCTGACAACATGGGGAGCAATAAGAGTAAACAACTGCATAAACATTGAAAACATTGGAATGCCAGTGTAGAACTGAGTTTTCCCATTATTTCCCTCAAAACTACTTTGGGATAGATCAGAAGTTAGCAACTTGTTTTTTACTTCGCTTGGCTCTGTAAATAAACTTCTGTTGCACTCCTCTAGCTGGTAAATTTGAGCCATACTTAGGTCAGTTTGATATTCTTTGTGAGCGGAAAGCCACTCAATTTGAAAACCAATGCTGCCGCTTTCATGGGGAAATTCTTCACTGTCTTCATGAATTTGTTCTAAGACTTCAAATTCACTACCATACAAGCAGGTTCTTTTTCCATGATCATTTCTTCAAGACAGAACAGAAACAATTTGAGATTTGCTCACAATCTCCTTCTGAAGGCGAGCTCTCTTCGCCACTCGCTCACTCACTCTTTGACAACGGTCGACATCATCATTGCTCAGTGATTTTACTTTGTTATGGCCCAACTTCAAGGTAGGTGTCCAGTCTGAGTCATTCACATTGTAGAGTTGTTACCCCAGACTAACACCTGTATTTGATGTTTTTCTACTTATTTCTTCTCAAATATCTCAAAAATAATTTTCCTAAGTCATAAAATTATAAGTTTTAAAGTTACCTGATATAAAATGAATACTGCAGACATGAGTATAATACTCTCTTCTCCATCAGATCTGCTTGGGAAATTTTTGTGAACCACTATTCCGTCGCATTCGACTCAATTTCTCTGTTTGTTTCCCTTGATTTTTTATTACTGTTGGGAACCAAAAATGAGCAAATTGTTTGTCATTTTTTTGTTACGGCTACAGAAAAAGACAGCACAAAAGACTCCCATTATCATGGAAATTCATTGCAAACCACTAGAGGAGTAAGAGGGTTGAGGTCGCAGCCTGGGTCAAGATGTCATCCAACATGGCCGACTTCCGGTGGAAACCAGATCCTCAATTAATGCATGACGTCAGTTGCAAATGAAGAATTGCAGAAAGTTGGAAAAAATGCAATATTCTTCCCTAAACATGTAGACTGTGTGATGTATTACATTATAAAGGCTATGTCAACAGCTGCCTAGCAATATTGTTTGAAAATAATTTAGTCATTTGACGACTTGTTGACGATAAGATTTTGCGATGTCCTTTTGATTTCATGTGTTACACATCATGGAAACACTATGAAGTTACCTGCAATGCTATTTAAAAGTAACAAATTGTTCTTGGAAAGAAAAAAGTTTCTGTCTTCACTGCTTGAGAATGATTCATTGTCTCCCTTACCAGTTTTTACACTTGTCATTTCACAAAAACTTCAACTGTCTCCTTTTGCCAAGCCCAGGTAAGGGAGGACTCAATTAATGTCAAACTGATGGTAGCCATGATAGGAAATTCAAAAGAAATCCTTCAAAGTACTGAAAACTAATATTAATCCCCCTTTGTGAGTCTGGCTAAAATTCATTGTTACTCCAAGAGGTACCAATTTATCAAAATAACCTTGTACTGAAATAAATTTGAAACTGATAATTTCATAGGGTTTGAGTCATGCTGTGGACTTGCAATATTCTCCCCCTTGCATGACTAGATTTATCCCTTCAAATTACTGGCTGGGTACACAAATGTCCCCAAAGATCAAAACTTTCAGTTGTGTTTGAAATTCATTCAGTCTGCTACTGGTGAAGTCAGTTACTTGTTATACCCATCAGAAAAAAGATCATTGCATTTTAAAAAATAATGTACCTGTTGACAGCTGACGTTTCAAAATGTATTTTTCATATATTACTGTTATTGCTAAAATATTGAAAACAAATTTGCTCATCAGTGCGTTATCAAATGTTTTTACAAACAAGACTCCCTCAAGTCTCAATCAACATTCCTAACACGTGGAGTAGCTGTGAGTGTTAAATGTTGTCACAGATATTACCCTGTTTCATCCTCAGTTTTGGCATGCCTTTATTTACCAACTCCTTGAACACAGCTGATGCCAAAGGACCTTCCCAAATAACTCTGCACAGCAGCTCTGGAATATTGCTACAAAATCCTGTTTTTCTCCCATAAAAATATGACTTCTTCACATTAAAGGTGCCAGGAAAGGAGAATAAACAAGTGAGGATCACTTTTCCGACATTTGGAAGGAAAATGAGACTTACATTATACACACAGGACTGGCTTTAGATTTACATGAGTCACAGCACATTGGTTCTTCACCTGCTCCCAAACTGGCTTTCTGTGATTTCTATCGATGGCTTTATTTCAGTGGAGCAAATGTCCAAGAGGAAGACAGAGTTATTTTTGATGTAAAAAAACATCAAAATTGAACAGCACAAAGACAATATCATTTATACTGGATATGAAAAAGGCAACGTAATAAAATGTTTTTAGTCCCATGCTATTGCCTTTTTGTCCCTTGGCAGGGGCCACAGAGAAACAAATTGTCTCTCAAGGCCACAAAAGCTGCCTCAAATCCCGATTTCAGATTTTTTAACAACATATTCAGGGCTGTAGCTCCCTTTAAGCCAGTAAGCCCAGGGCTTACAAACTTCTCTCAGTATTTTTATTTTCTCTTGGAATATTTCTTTTATTATTTCATAGCACTAGTTTTCTGGGTGACTTTTTAAAGAAAACGTAGAAGGAAAGAAACAATTTAAGTGCTCATGTCTCCAGCCTTCTTTTCGGGTTTCTTTCCAATGTCTAGTTCTATATTTCCACTGAATAGTAAATTTAACGTGTGCACCAGGGGTTGCAGGTTTTGCTAAATGATTTCACTGTTTTATCTAATATGCAAAGCAATGCTTTCATACACATGCGATCTGACCGACAAGAAAGAGTATTAGAACAAGATGTAGTGGTGGAAAACAAAGTGGCTGCATTCAACTGGAGAATGACCAGCAACTCTGGTTGACACTCTTGACTGCATAAATCCAACTCTTTATCAAAACATCAACACCATCCCCATGATCCTTCTCATTATGTCTGTGTCAACTGCAACTTTTAGCCCGATGCATAGAGTCGAGACTTATCTACGGGCAACCATGAGGACAGAGCGACTCAGCCCTTGCTCCAAAGTATGCATACAAGGACATAGCCATTGACAAGTAGGCCATGGCTCATGAGTTTTGTGGCAAGAAGAATAACCTTGGAATCCCATAAACTTATCTAATCCAGTAGTATTAGGTTGTAAAGTACAATCCCTCATAAGTTCAAATCAGATCTTCAGTTTTTAAGAATTCATGACGAGGATATTTTACAATGAAGTGATTTATCTTATATATCAGCCACCTTGAGCTGTAATAAACCATGAATTAAACAAAGCGTAGGCCTACTTGACCTCCCCCCACCTTCTCTGGCCACTTATGAGTTATGGAACAGGCTTACAAGCCAATCAAAGTGCTCTGTGAGCAAACTCGTGTATTGAACAAAAGAATTAAAATATTTTTTGGATTATGTTTAGTATTATCTGGTTTAGGTTGACTAATAAGGTACCAAAGCAACAAAGTAAACATTTGGATAAGAAGGCATTACAAGTGAAACGATCATGCTAACACATTTGACAAGGGTGGACGAGGTCATGTGTTTTAAAAATTTATCATTTTTGTTGCTGGTTCACCAAGAAATAGTTGGCAGTAAATGTGGTTGAAAAGTGAACATTAGAAATATTGAAAAATCAAGGCAATACTGTCTTAATGAAAAGACAGTTTATCTCCCTTTATCAAATGAGATAAACAGAAACGAGTTTTGAGTTTTGTCGCAAAACGGCATTTTCAGGTTCTGCTTATAACGACGTACAAGGACACGTTCATGACATTTTTGATGGACGTTTCCGATGTAAAAATTCTGTGAAATGTAAAATCTAGGTGATATTTTCATTTAAAGTTGCAACAAGGCGACGGGGAAACATGCGTTATTTTCATTTGTTAGAGCAGAACACTATAATAAGACAGAGACCTGAACGCTAAATATGATTTGCCCGATAGGGGCCTGGTATGAGTCATTCGTACCATGTTGTCCTTGTTATGTGTTCTCATCATTCTTAAGTGAGAATACTTGTTTATATTGAATGTATATCTCTGTGAAATGGATAAATTCCTATCTATGACGAGAACACATTTAACCAAGCAGTGAATAGGCGAAGAAAACACCGACTACAAGCGGATCCTTTCGTCATGCGCCACACAGAACGAAACCATCGATCGCGAACGCCATCTTTGTTTTCAGACAGGAATGAAACTATCCCTCGCCATAGCGAAAGACCATCACAGTAAGACAGATCAAACTACAGTCGAATGGCAAAGAAATACAAGTGCCCGTTTCCTGAATGTACCTACGAAACAGAAGAAGTGACAGACACGCTTGCGGCCGTTTTGCTATCGGTCCCCTCGCAACGCACGCACACTGCTCCAGGAGTCACCGATACTGCACCAAGTGCCGCTTCAAACACTAAACTCCAAAGAGTACAGCGCCCAACAATCTCAGCTGCAGGGTCAAGCAAGGATTGGTCATATTTCCTTACCTGTTGGGGCGATTATGTTGCAGTGACCAATGTCACAGGCAAACACAAGGTAATTCAACTACTCAAATGCTGCAATGAACAGCTTTGCAAAGACCTCACAGGAAACGCAGGCGGCTCCCTCACCAACAAGACTGCTGATGAAGTTATTAAAAAACTTGCCGTGAGGGAGGAGAACACAATGGTTGCCCGAGTTCAATTGCACAACATGCACCAGGACCAGGATGAGACTATTTGTAGTTTTGGTGCCCGCATTTGCGGCCAAGCTGGCATCTGCAAGTTTCTAGTCACCTGCCCTGGTTGCACTAATGAGGTTAATTACACAGAGAACATTTTGCGCGACGTCTTAGCATGCGGCCTGGCTGACAGTGAAATTCAACTAGATCTGCTAGGAGAAAGGAATCAAGACATGACCCTTGAAGAAGTCTTCCAATTTATTGAGGCAAAAGAGGCTGGAAAACAATCCGCTGGCCGCCTGTCACAAAGCCAAGGTGTAGATGCCGCAAGTAGCCAATACCGTTGTGCCAAACAGGATGACATCAAGCAATGCAAAGTTGGAGACAACAATGATTTGTGCTCCTACTGCAACAAGCGTGGCCACGGCAAGAGCGCCCCAACCAGGATACGAAGAAATGACTGCCCCGCTTATGGCACAACGTGCGAACAGTGTGGGCGACCAAACCATTTTGCTAGTGTGTGTCGCGGCAAGAGCAAGTCCACCAGACCCCAAAAGCCTACCCCACCCAGTGGCAATACTACAGAAGGTGCCATCTTCTACTCGCTCTGCACTGCAACAAGCCTCAGCCATTATCCTGGCAGAGATGTCATCAAACTTGACCACCACCTCTACTGCCACCTAACTGACTGTTGGGTCCGACAGCCATCAAAGTCCCAACCATTCATCACACTAACAGCAACTGCCCACCCCGAAGACTACACAGCACTGGGATACAAACCCCCCAACATTACAGCTGACACCAGTACGACTCTCTGCCATGAATAGGGGCCTGGTACGAGTCATTCATACCACGTTGTCCTTGTTATGTGTTCTCATCATTCTTAAGTGAGAATGCCTGTTTATGTTGCACGTATATCTCTGTGAAATGGATAAATTCCTATCTATGATGAGAACACATCTATTTGTCAAGGGAAAAGAGAGGAACAGACTTCCAGCTCATGTAACCAATGTAGGTATGCCGATGGTGAAGTATCCACAGCGAAGAATATCTAGTTCCATTGCAGTCTTAAGTTTCACTGGCATTAAAAACAATGAAAATGATTGGAAAAAAACTAGCCTGCAAGAGCATCCAGTTTTTTTGGCTCTTGTTTTGTTTTGTTTTGTTTTGTTTTTTTTTGCATGAAACAAGAGCAGAAAAAAACAGGTGCCCTCACACACTAAAGAAAAACACAAGCGACTCGATTGAGCCACGTGTTTCTGAGCTAGGCATAATTCAACTGGAAGTCCGATATTTTCGGACTTGAAATCAGATCTTTCCAGCGTCACTCATTTCCTGACCGCTGGTCAAGGGGAACAAAGACTCTTGGTACAAGCTTGCTAGCATTCCAGTGGAAACCACCAACCAGTCTGTCCACAAGAACAATTTGTGATATCATTGGATATTTCGATCTTACCTGATACTCACTGCATGTTTACCGACCAGTACATAATTTTAGCAATTTTGACCTTCAGGTTTGATTTGCAATACTTGATAAACAATTACACTGAGGCCTTGTCCACACTACGCCAGAGAAATTTGAAAACACAGCTTTATTTCTATGGTTCGGTCTTCCGTCCACACTAATTTGCCACAAAAATGGGCGTTCTTCAAACAAAAGCACTGCTGGCTTTGTGTTTTAATGTGCAAGGAAAACATTTTCATAATGGAACTTTTCCAAAACAATGACGTCACGATTTCCTCAACCAC
Organism: Orbicella faveolata; assembly: GCF_042242905.1. Lineage (NCBI taxonomy): Eukaryota > Metazoa > Cnidaria > Anthozoa > Scleractinia > Merulinidae > Orbicella > Orbicella faveolata. The sequence goes on from NW_028301576.1 coordinate 27,676,059, forward strand.
AAATCCAAAATGACTGGTGATTGTTGCGTTTTCAAATTTCTCCAACGAAGTGTGGACAGAAAACATTTGATGTGTTTTCAAAGTGATGAACACCCTTTTCAGGGCATGAGTGTTTGCAGTCCCAGGGCAGTCATTCAAAGTTAATGCCTACATAGACCAAAACATCCCGCTTGAATGCCTCCAGACAGACTTGCCACAAGAAGACTTCTTCTATAAAATGAAGTGGACTTGTTCCACTTGCTCGGATTCAAATTTAAAATTTGCATAATTTTTGGCACGAAAACATGGGTGTGACGTAATGATTCACAGCCTACCCCTAATTCCCTGGATTTTTTTTTGAAATATTTTAGAGCGAGTGTAAGCAGAAAAATAAATCATATGCCTAGTAACCACAGCCATGTATAAGATCAGATTTTAAGACATCCTTTATTTAAAGTTGAACAAATTATGGGCCAAAATTTTAAAAAAATATCAACAAGAAAAACTCAACTTGAGTTGCATTTTAATTGATAAGAAAACACAAAATCATATTTTTTCTTTGCCGCTCAACAAAAGCTGAGAAAATTGAACTCACAAAAACAAGTTAATTCTTGACTTTGGAACACAAAACGAAACTGAAAACAACAAAACTTCCATTCTTTTACCATACTGGATAACATTTGAGAAAACACTGGAAAATAAAAGCGAAAAGACATATCTAAAGTACAATTTAAAAACAAGAAATCAGATAATTTCTTCACGTGCGACGAATGCAGCGCAGTGAAGGAAAGGTGAAAGTTGTAAATAAAAAAGACGACAAAAATAAGCCAGTTATTTTGAGATCAATCGTATTACAACTGTGCTAAATTAGTGCCCACTTAGTTCTTTTCTCAGGAGTTTTATAGTAGCTGAATAAAACTAAAAAAAAAATGTATTTGAACGAAGGGAATAAACTAAACAAACACGGCTGCAGAGGCCACCGTAATTAAATATGCAGAAATCCACCATGCAAAAATACTGTTGACTTTGAAAACCTAAAATTCCCAAAGAAAGGTAACCAAATGAAAGAAACATGACAGGAAGTTCAATAACAATAAAGTTTCATTCAAGATGAGGCAAAAAAAACTATCTGAAAGCAAAAAAATGTTCAAAATTTCGCAGATGTGCTTCGCTGCGTGACAGCATGTTCAAATTAATTCTTCACGCTAAAGTGAAAGCTTGAGTTTCTATTGGCCGTGGCTTTAGTAGTCGTTCAAAAATTTGAATTAAACTTCGAAGTAATACTGTGCATTACCACTTTTGTTTTCTAGAGTCTGGGAAGCTCCTTTAAATCCGCAATCTGTATTCAAACCCACTTGAAAGTGCAACGACTTTATTAACGCAAGGTTGTATTTACCTTCAAAAGCATCCTTAATTTCCGTGTCATAGAACTTTCTGGCCCCAAAACTATAGCTTTGACTCCTTTCTCATTCAGGCTAGACACCTGGTCTTTCATCAAGGAAATCAAAGGAAAAATAACAAGACAAAGTGTCTCAACAACTTCTCTTTCACCATGTTCAAAAAAGTCCAACACAAACAGCCTAATGTGGAATGTTAAACTCTCTTCACATCCAGTCAGTGATCCAAAGACTAATGTATCCTTCGACTACTACGTTGATTCACTCCGATTTCTTCGAAACCAAGCTTCCTGAACAAAACATCTTGTTTCAGCTTACCTGTGTTTGTGTGTAGCTTGCGAAGAGCCCCGGTGCAAAACAGGTCACAAAGACCTATGACATAAAACAATGTAAAAAGAACACTGTGACAGGCAACCCCAAGAGGAATCGAACTCTGGTCTCCCACATGACAAGTGATACTCGCGACCAGTGCACCACAGCAATCGGCTCACAGCTTTCAGAATTTTTTAAGCATGTATAGTGTTACCCCTAGCATTATTGAAAGCTAACCGTAAACAGGCTAACCAGAGAGCTACTCAGACTAACTGGAGTGCATTTAAGGCCAACCGGAGTGCTTTTTAGGTTAACCGGAGTGCTATTTAGCCTAACCTACAAAAAAGTTTTGACTGCCAGTCATTTAGTCTATATGAAACCTTGTCCAGCTGCCAGTCATTGAAATACTTCATTATAAATACCGGTATACTGGGTGCCGGGCTCACAAAAATTCATACTACAGTGGAAATAGTGAAGTTTTCAGTCATATAAACAGGGATTTGATCTTACTAACTGAAAGTTTCAAAAATTTAATTTTGACTGCAGGTCACGTAGAGTATAATTTGAAAACCTGTCTGGCTCCCAGACATACAGTACCCGTCAAAGGGATTGCAGCAACTATACGCACGTAAAATGCATGTAGTCTGTGTGTACTATTCGTGGACACTGCGTGTAAGGTGCATATAATTACACACGTGTAAAATTTACTGATCTGGTAATTATACGCATTTGCGTGTAATCTCAACCATATACTGAATGTTTACTAGAAGAAACCTTTGTTATTCATACACACATTTGCATGTATTTTGCAAAACAAAAAGCCACTACTAACTTGTATTTGATACACACGATACTCCATGTTCACAACAAAAAGTAAATTTAAAAGCTGACAAGCATTGCTAAATTAGTGGACTAGCTCAACCACCTATCAAACAAATACTCTTTCTTAATCTGTAGCAGCCCACACTTCTGCCTAACATCAAAACTTAATTCTTAAAGATCTCTGAGCTTTCATGTACGTTCAAACACATACAACGTACATCAGAACATAATGTTTACCCATGCAAGAAATGTCATTTCAAATCCTGTTCCTTCGATAACAATGAAATAGGGATTCAAAGAGAAACAATCAGACTCTCCCTTAATCTTAAATGGCAAATACTCTGAAATTTTTTTTAACAAAATCTAAGCGTTTGTTAATTTTCAATTTGTCAGATTTGTGTGTAACCTTCTGATAACAACCCACAATGTTCACACCTGGTTCATTCCATTATTTGGCTTAAATTTCAATACAGTTGACTACTGATAAGCTAGATTCAAGAAAAACATTTGGATTTTCATCTGTGGGTTAAGTCCAGTTCACAGATCATCACATGTCTGTACATGTATATGCGTGTGGAATAAACTGAAACAGTAACTAATTTAAAACAACTCTCACACTGCACAGGATTTCCGCCTGGGGAAGATTTTGTTCACATGCTAGGCAACGCTATTCGAGAAACAGATCGAATTTCATTTTTATCAGATCAATACAATGGTTTCAGAAAGAGGACATTCGCTTCTGAGTACTATTAATGATGAACCTTCAAAGGCTTTTTAAACTTGAAGATGAATAACTGATGTTTAAAAATTAGCTGAAAATCTCAAGCAAAATATTGTGTTCTGCTGTTATTTCATGTCCGTCAAGCCTCAGTTCGTCAGTCACTGGTGCCCTTGTTGTTTCTCGCAAAAAGAAAAAAAAGCACAATGGGAAAAGCTTTTGAACACCGCTAAACTCCAAACACTTTGGAGTTCGAAATATTTTTAATGAATCTTCAGATTGATTTAAAGTACACTGATTTCTGCAATTTAAAATTGAAAGCGACATTACATGTTTATGTATTTGTGTGAAAGTGTGTGTAAGGTGCTTGGATATTGCGTGTAATCCGCGTGTAGTACGCGCGCTTTACGCGCATGTAATACTGCAAACCCTTTGACCAGTTCTGTATAGACACATTTATGACCGACCTTCTCTCACTTTGCTCTTCCGTGTTGATATGAGCAGGCGAATCAAGGAAATAGCCCCTAAGTAAAAAGAAAGGAAACTAAGCTTAAATTATCCTAAAAACCCTTATCTCAACAGAAAACCCTAACTCTCTCTACAAACTGTAACACTACAACACAAAATGTGCTATGCACATGTCACACCTTGAAGTGATAGCGTTCATTTACCGACCAGATGAAATTGTAAAATGGAGACGAAGAGTTTTTCCTCAGTCGCTACAAAGGAATCTACGCTACTTTTCATTAAGTCAACTGTAACAAAGTCCACAGTTCACTAAGCCTTTCGCAGAAAGTCCGTCTTCGGAACATTCGTCGTGCGAACTTACTCCAAAGCAATAAGGCCAAAACTGTCTTGAAATGATATCGAAGCACTGTTGTAGTGTAAAAGGACGTTTATACGGGTTAAAATAAAGAGATTTATACTTACTTGAGGCTTGGTGAAACATTGCAGGAGAACAGCTGAGACAGATGAGACAGCCGATGCACCGTCTGCTCGTGTCAGCTGTACCTGAACTCCCTCGAAACTCCCTCGAAACTCCCTCGGGAAAATGTGCTTCGGTATCGAAGTCGTGTAGTAATACTCCAATATTCCCTCCTATCAAACTAGATCCCAGCCTCTTCGTGATATTTCACGAGATGACACTTTGACACATTTTTTTACGTTATCAGTTTTCAATTTTTCTTTTCTTTTTAAAGTTTATCTCCACGACCAGCACGCGAATCTCTTCACGGTGGCCAATTCACATTATCAACCCAGTTGATAAAACCAAATTACCTTGTTATGCTCCACACCGACGCAGCACCACAGTTTCTTTAGAAACTTACCCCCTCTACTCGAAACATGGCCTCCTACGCAGTCGGCCAGACGTCAGCGTAGGAGGCTACTGGAAGAATGGAAATAAACCAATCTCCCAGTTATTCGAATGTTTCTCAAACATGTAAAAATATTGTGAAATGTATGCGACTAGACGACAACTCGCTGACTCACTGTAAGGAGTGAGACCCACCAGACAAAAACATCAACCTCGTTAAGTTGCGATTATTCTCTGTGTCTCGGCATCCATTATTACTGGTATGTAAACTGGGCGTCTAAAAACGAAGATCCCTAAGATCCTAAGACTCCTAAATCTCGAAAACTTGAAAACAAAAGCCCCCCATCCCCCCCCCAAAAAATAAATAAATGAATAAATAAATAATAAATAAATAAATAAAAAATGTCTACTTATATAAGTCATTTTAAGCTTCATAATACTAGTCGTTTTGAACTTCACTTTCGGGGCAGCAAAAAAAACAACTCTAACATAGTTTCGAGTCAGGATTTAGACAGTTCGAAACCCTCTATTTCCTTGTATTTTTATTCGATCGTGCGTGAACAGAGAGGCTGTCGGGAGTTCATCGCCGCAGCTTCGCCTCCGCCTTAAATTGCACGTGTATGCAGAAACTATCAACTACCCACCTATACTAATAGAAACCTGGGGAAGACAGTCATACAAGGACTCTATAAACTGAAGAATAGCGCGTTATACGACATCAATAGGGAAATTTATAAGAGGAAAATAAGCCGCGACTTACACAAGACGCGACCTTACCGTATAAACGGTACATTTTAACCAGTTCACGTCTTACGGTTTACGGTCACCTCGTTCCATCCGTTGGACACTTCGTTCCATCAAAGAGTCACTTCGTTCCAAAGAATAGTCACTTCGTTCCAAGGGGAAACTAAGCAAGTAAACTGCTGATCAGTTAAGCGTCTGTAGCGTAAATCGAGTTATGGATGCACTTGGGAAGTTTGGAGAGCACTCAAGAAGTTTTCTGTTACTTATCCGCGGGAAACTGAGTGATACAGGTCTTTCTATCGCTGTCGATGCGAGGATTAAAACCCTTTCATTACTTTTATAAGAGAACTAGAAGTTTGTATCGAATCGACTTAAGATGTATATCCACAGGCGGCCCAGACGTTGTATACGATTAATACGTGACATTATGCTGTTGGCGATTACGTTACAATTTTAGCCGTTTATAAGACAATGTATGAGAATACTTCGAAAATTACTCTAAATGCTACGTGTAGAAAATAACTTGAATAAAATGGCTTACCTTATGTTTGCATTGCGTTGTTTTAATGTCTCTGGGTTCCTGGAGGTGGTTTAGAGCCATTTAGGCGAGTTTTACTTTCTGGCGGTTTGCCTTCCCCTAAAGAGAAACGAAGGCTTTCGTTTCTCTTTAGGGGAAGGCAAACCGCCTGTGGTATATCGAATCGACTTTGCATGTGTATAAAAACGATTTCGAGTCATAACGAAACGACTTGGAAACGACAAAAAGATCGGGTACCAGACAGTCCAAGGAATCTATCCGCTTAACTTGTTTAGTAGTTTTGTAAGATTAGAAGTTTACTTCCTTAGTTTGTAAAAAAGATTAGCAGTTTACTTGCTTAGTTTCTCCTTGGAACGAAGTGACTCTTTGATGGAACGAAGTGACCAACGGATGGAACGAAGTGACTTGGAACGAAGTGACCATGAAACGAAGTGACCGGATACCCTGAAACCCGTCTTACACAAGCCGCTGATAACGTTAAGGTTACAGTATACCTTCGGGTCGGCAATTTTCTTCAAATTTGGATTTTTGAGTCAAAATAGAGGGCGAAGAATAATCTCTAATTTCTAGAAAAAAATTTTGAAAAAGGCTAAATATTGGCGGAGAAATGGCGGTTTTACGTTTTCACCGGAAGTAAAAGTTTACCTCTTGATTGACAGCCCTATGGCGCGTATGTAATCAACCGAGACGATTTTCGCGGGAATTACCTATATGGATGTCACGAATTGACTACTCAGTTGATCAGCATTGTTGTTCCGACTACCCAGCATTTTTGATATTAGGCGTGTCTCTATTAAGTTATAAGTAAACATAGACCACGTTTAAACCGTCGGGCGCTCGTATTTAGTGGTCGTGAAAAATTCGACAATTCATTTTCTTTCAAAATTGTTGGTGTAGTTTGATAGCCAGCTCCATAAGCTTTAATTTGATATAGGGGTTTAGGTATCTACAGCTTAAACTGCACGCGCTACATCGCTTGCGCGCGAGACACCCCTGAAGGTATATTGTAACCTTAAAGCCGTGGCCTGTGTAGGACGAGGGTTTTGAGCGAAACCAAATAAATAACCTGTATCGCGGCTTGTGTGCCGGCTTACGTAAGGCGCGAACTCGCACTGTGCAGGGGCAATTTTTTCCCGCGCTCGCGCGATTCCGCAATTGCTATGACAGCCAACGCAAAAGCGAGACATGAGTCACGAAAAAGCCGTGAACCATTCATACGAGCACTTCGCGGAAGTGAGACGGGGGGCATCCCAGACCTTTTGACATGGGAGTATCCGCCCCGGGAACATATCTGGCCGGCTATATACAAATTTCAATTAAAATCTCCGGGTCTCGGCAGGGTTGGTGGTTACTTCTGACTAATTAGATGCAAGATAAAGGGAACCGGCTGCCTCTCAATCCAGCCTGGTTGTTAAGAATAAACCCAAAAGAGGGTGTTTCGTTTATTAACATCGCACAGACTAAAAGTGCGTTCACATTTCATTACCGAGCTTAAAATTCACCATCTTTATTAACTTATCACTACTCACGATGAATTCGATAGCGTTGATCCTAGCAGTATGCAGGACACCTATCATATACTATGAACTCAGTTAAATGACCTTGCTCTCCATGAGTTCTCGTAGCTCAGTGGATAGAGCGCCCGCCCGGTGTTCGGGAGGTCCTGGGTTCGATTCCTGTCGGGGACTCAGAATTTTTTCTTTGTCCCACGCTCGTGTCATGTTGATTAATTCACCTTCACATTTCATTACCGAGCTTAAAATTCACCATCTTTATTAACTTATAAGAAGTTTATGGTGCAATATACGGCTAGAGATCACTGTTGGTTCATGGCTGCCACTGACATCCCTTTTCAACATCCCCTGACTTATCCCTGGTAAAAATAACATATCCCTTACTGAGGAAATGCAAAATGTCAGATTTAGTAGCGGCTTCTTCTCCCATTCGCTCATCAAGAGCGTTAGTTTTCCCAAATTTCCCTTCTTCATTCAGGAAAAAACATCGTCGAGATCACAGTGACTCCATATTTTTTTTTTCCAGCTTTCAATCCTGGGTATTGTATCAGCCGCGTTAAATTATTTCAATACTCGCTGACTTTTCTTCAAAATGTCAAATTTTCCCGACTCAAATTAAAATTCTCTGACTTTTCCCTGACCTTGAATAATTTTCGTCCTGACCCGTGGCAACCCTGTGGGTACTAGTATTGTATCTGTTTTACTTTCCAGCCGGGGCTAAATTCTTCAAACCGAGGTATTCAAAGGATTAAACAATTCTTTAATGTGTGCAGCTGTTTGTAATATTCAGTAGAACATTCAAGTTTTTGTAGGAGTCGACTGTATGGATATCAAGAAAAAAGGACATTCCGAGGGAGATGGCGTGTACTGGTTGGACCCGGATGGAGGAAGCCATTTAAATGCATTCCTGGCTTACTGTGACATGACGTCATTCAATGGAGGATGGACCATGTGTTACACAACCGATGATAAAGCAAAACCCAGGACTGAGGTCTCGTACAGCTCCAATTTTCCTTATGGAAGTGACGGTTACAGAACAAACTGTAACAATGTCGTAGTAAGTTGACTGGTTGCTTTTCCGTCATGTAGTGTAACCAATCTAGTAATTCCTTTTCCCAAAAAATCGGCATGAAATACGTCATTTGGATGCACAGTAGCAGTTCAGGATGACTTTGCAAATGGCAATGAAAGCCGCAAAATAAGTAGTAATTGAGTAGACTGAAAAGTGAAATATTGCTGGAATCTCAAACAACAAACTACACGCTACGAAAAAAGGACACTCTACAAAAAGAAATCTGCCCAACACTTTTTTCGCCGAATGTGATCTTAATACAAACATACTCTGATTTATCTTGTAGTTCTCGGAAATAATGTTCATTGATCACTAAACCGGAAAGAAAGTCTCCTTCAAACGGCGAAACAAGGTGCCTATAACGGCCGCTAACAATTATGGAAATATTGCTAGCACGTATGGATTGTGGGACGGCGTGGGTGCAAACAACGCTTATTCTTATGAACTGCTGATCTCTGACACGGCCTTCTTCACCGGTTTCTTCGTTTCTGGTTACACGGGCAGCTGTTACAAGCAGTGTGATTCTTGGTGCAATGACAAAGCCTCGCCATACTTCCGCACAGCGTCCACAAACGTGAATTAGAAGGGTGTGGCCTTTAACACTAATGGTCATCATCCAAACATACCGAGTAACAGGTTGATTAGCGTCGGGCTGCGCTAAGATGTTATGGAGATTATACACCATCTACATAGAGCACGTGCCTGGGTAATAGTTGTGATGCTCAATAGCCACCGTTGATTTTGTGACTGCGAAACCTTCACTAACTCGGCTCACTGAACTGAGATTGTGATCTAGACAAAAATCAGTCACTCGATAAACATCCCAATGCGCCCCCGTACATGGTGCTTTAGTTTCAAGTGATCAAAGTAATACATTAACCTCTATCCAATAATTAATTGCTAAAATAAAATGTAGAAATGCAAAATGATATTGTCCGTTTTTGTGATTTGTATGTGACAACTATGTCACCTTGAGCGTGCAGAACAAGCATGCATTTAATGATTGGCACAAGGGAAACAGTGGGGCTGGATCTGGGAAACGCCAAACATATGAATACAGGAATTTCGAGTCCGTTACAGTATTCAAATCTTCACGATGACGTGAACCAACCCCCGCCCAGTCCTTCTGTACCGCGAGATTCGTCCTGTTCCATCGCTTTTTGTGTGTGTGTGTGTGTGTGTGTGTGTGTGTGGTGATTTCAAAAAAAAAAAAATCGCAGTCTGGTGGTCACTGAAGCAAATTCAGTGCATTCTATAGCAATAAGCATCGATTATTATTTTTTTTTTTGACAGTTCATGAAAACCCTTGTTTGCCCGTCGGCCTGTCGTAAAGTCTTGGTGCTGTTCGTTAAACCCATCTTCTAAATCCCACTCCCCGAGATAAATCCTTCTGGTGATTGTTTAGTGAAACTTATCAGTGTTCGATCGAAGACAGTTTTGTTATATATCCGAACACCACATTATCTGAGGCTTGCCCTGAAAAGATACCGTACGAATGCAAGACCACACACACACAAGGCTTTGTCATGCTTTGTAGCTGGGAGTATATCGCATGCAAGTCATTTGTTTCAGTGTGGTATGGCAGAGCCTTTGACGAAAGCAACGAAATCGTAAGGAGAATGATAAGTAGTCAAGTTGGGATTTCTTAAAGCGTACATTCCCCGCTCGCAATTCTCGGTACCTGTCATATTTTTTTCGCCTTGATACCCTTCAAGGTACCGAGGCTGCACACCCTGAGAGGTACCAATACTGCTTTTTGAACCCGAACTGAGGTGCTACAAGCACCCCCGTCCTTTTTATATCAGAGTCCCTATTCGTAGATGATACGACTGGCGCTAGTTGTTAAGGTGGCGCAATAGGGTTTTTTGGCCGCGCGAAGAATGGGTATGAAAAATGGCGCGAGCTTTAAATGGCAACAAATATAAAAACAAACATGGCGGCTTCACGCGAGCGCACAATTTTTGTCACATAAACGCGAAGCTTACTTGATGAGAGTGGAATGGCATCGGTACTTTCCAGTAACGGGCACAATAATGACAGTCAAAGACCAGAAGTTTGATAAAATTATGAAAAAAAAACGTTTGCGATTTTCCTTCACACTGCTTTAGTCAAATAGTAATCACTAAAGGGTACCTAATAGGAAATCGTATTTCAAGGAAATTCAGTTGAAATTTTACTTGATTAGCCATGTTCACTCTCCGATTGAGGTTAGTATTAAAAGACTGAAAATTCCATTCCGCAACACTTTTCCGCGACAGAGGGGAAATGTGAGGCCTAATATGGTCACGCAAACACGCATGCATGCATGCATCCGGAGGCAGGCCGTGGAAGCATGAGGACGAAAAAACAGCACGCGTATAAAATGGCCGCCCGTCCGGCCGCCCTTACCTGTGTCGCAGTGCGTCGTGTTCAAGCGTCGTATTTAATTGAAAGTGTTGGCCTTTGGTCCAGGGAATGTGAACGGTCTTCGTGGATTTTGTCTGGCAACCTTCTTTGCAAAGGATTCTCTGTTTCAGTCATGAATCCTCGGTGGATTGTTCGCTGGAGTCACAGATGAGCCGAGTTCGATCAGCTGACGTACTTGTTTCATTTGGGTTGTGTTTCCACTAGACTCCAACGTTATTCAGAGGACGACACCAGCTAAACCGTGCAGGTACGTTAACTATCATTGTTTTAAATGTTACATTTTGTCCATGAAAAATGGACAAGATGCTTGTAAGTCCCGTGGAAGGAAGAAATTTTCTAGCCAATCTACTCCGAGTCACACATATGATTTGGAACAACAACATGTGGCATTTTTTGGACTTTTTTTTGCTCTGTGGCTACATGTCTGGCAGCCGGACAGGTTTTTCAGAATACTCTGTGTCCGGCAGCGAGACTTTGAAATTTTATATAAAGTAAAACACCGTAAAAAAGACTGTTTGACGGGCGACCCCAAGAGGATTCGAACCCGGGTCGCCGGCATGGCAAGCGATACTCATGACCACTGCGCCACGGCAACCGACCGGCAAAATTAGGAATTTTGCGATACGTGTCCACATGTGGCATCGCACCGAAAATCAAACCCAGAAAGTTGTCTATAAACCTGCATAGATTGTGGACACAAAGTAACTGTAGAAACATTTCCATTAAAAACTTAATTCCAGCTTGCCCCTGGGACAAATAGCTCTCAAATTTCGCTTACCCTAGGCAAGTATTAGTTTGCTCTGTTAATTATTTAGCCAGCAGACGATTTGCCCGATCCCTTGCCCATCAGACAAGTGAGAATGAAAAGTCACTTGCCCAGCACGAAAAGACAACCGGACGTCACTTTTTTCAAGCCCTACCAGGCAACAGTCTTGAGCAAAAGTTGAAGGACAGGAATCGGTTTTTGAATGTATTTTTTGTTTGTTTTGTCCTGTAACTGATAGTCATGTTTCCATCGGGTACCCTCAGAGAAAAATTTGGTTTTTGAAAAAAGTTTTATTATCTTTACCAGGGGTTTCAATAAGGTTTTTTAGAAGGCAGGCATCAGCCCATGACAACCAGGTAGAAAATATGCAAGGCCCAAAGTGCCTTGCCAAGATAGGGGGAGTGGCAGGGGCATGTCCCCCTAATGAAATTTTGATATCCTAGACTAGCAGAGATACAATCCCCTGCAATTTGGAGCACAAAATCAGCTCCGCTTAATTGTCTATAGGAGATCATTGTATAGTTAGATAAATCATATATTGACACAATTGATAAAACAAAAAAACAGTTTTCATCACCTTTTACTGATTACATAAGAAGACGGTACCAAAACAATTGCCATTCAGTATTCCATAATTATACTTCTATAGGTTTCTAGCAAAAGCAAACTCGCATGCAAGAGTTCTTCAATTCTCTTCTTTTTCTAATTACCGTGAATGGTGAAAGATGTGCCTTTAGGAAACCACACAAATGAAGGCAGGTTGCCTTCTTTCCGGTCATTTTAAAAACAAATTAATAGCACTGAAGAAAGGTTGTCAATGTCCAGGAGTATGATGAAACTGAGCATGATATTATTCTTAACTTGGTGGGAAAAAGTTAAAAATAAAACTTCATACTCTAAATTTCAAATTCAAAGGAAATTTGGGAAACTTGAGGAGTTGTAACGTTGTGTAGTAGCCATAACTGCAATGGAAGTAGTAATAGTTAAGAAATAGGACTTTTTCATCGTTTACAATATTGTCTAAGGCAAAGGGAGGTTGAGAGAATTTGAGACAGTTAATGAAACCTAAGACACAGGGTTTGCATAACTTGTACAGTACTACATGTGGATAGTTTTTGTGGATGGTGAGGCCAAACAGTAGCTCTTACGGCAGTTATCAGCAGTTTGACATACAGTGTACAGACAAGGTAGGGGGTCAATTTTGCTTTGCACTGACCCTTTTGCCTCGTTCACATTCCTTTTTGAACAAAGGAATATTCGACTGCAGACTCAACTGCAATAACTGTAAATTTAAAACTCGTAACATTAAAAATTTCTTATCATGATCTGACATGCAAAACAGCTGAAAACACTTCAAGTAAGTGTTGTGACAAGCTGGTATATCTGGCAGGGCCTGGCATTTCATGTAATACTATTCACCTTTAAATTCAACTTTATAATGCTCTCCATCAACAGTGAGACCTAGCTTTTTAAGGACCTTTTCTTCATTGAGATGGATAATCAGCTTTTTCACTTCACTCCTTAACAAAAGGTTAAAGCAAAAACTCAAGAACAGCTATTTTCCAAGTATGATACTTATTTTTCATTAATAAAACTACTGTAGTCGAATTAATTTTGATTAATATAGACCACAAACATTTGAGATGGCATGAACTAGACGTTCGTGCAATGAAACAGGAAATAAATAGTGTAATCCTTCAGTATCAATCCTCCACTGGGTCTGGTTAAGAGATTATCATGAACAATGCAGACTTTCAGTAAGTTCCACTTTTTGTCCAAGCTAACATACAGTAGATACTTTTTTGCATAGTTTCCTATATTTGTACCAATAACCACTGACAAACTTTTGGAATGTCAACAATGCTCAAAGAAAACTGCTTATCACAAGTTCATTTCATGTGGCAATTGGCTATTTTTGGACAATGTCACCCAGTAAAATTTATTTTCTTTTGGGGAGCCTCATTACATATCATTGAACAATTTGACTATTATCAGATGTAAATATTGATTATCTTTTAGCAGAGAAAGGAAGTAAATAGAGGCTTAGAGTATTTTTTGTACACCAGATAAAAATTGGGCTTACTTTTTCTCTTCCCAGTTGGCAATTGCAGTAGGCAATACAGATAGTGCACTCTGAGCACCATTGAGTCCTTACCCTGCAGCTTCCATCATTGGAACAACTCCAACAGATACTTGCTCTCTTCCTATATATAATCAAACAAACTATAACTAACAGTTGATGATACCTATTAAGCCACCATCCTCCAGAAAATGGGAGGATCGGTCTCTTAATTGGGATTGCCTTTTAATATAGGGATTCTGTCATGAAGAACTAGCCAGAGGGTCGGTACAAACATAATTTTTTCAAATACAAACATGCATTACATAAGTCTTGTGACTACTGTTGCACATAATGAACCTAATATCAATTGCTTTTGTGAACATGGAATCATGTCAGCACAATCATAGTAAACATGTTTTTAAAGATTTCTATCTGTTGTCACCTTCTATTTTGAACTCTACATCACCATTTCCAAAACAAAGCCAAACTAGGTGTATTAAATTTTGGGTGGCCACTTCATAGGGGTAAACAAAATAGAAAAAAACTCCTTGGGGCTAGCAGAAGGTGGGGTTCGACTGTAATCAGTGACTGATAAAGGACATAAAACATCTCTTTCTAATTCTAAACTAGGAATTTCATTATGAAAGTGAGTGCTGCCAAAGGTTGATAAAACGGTGGGAACTGAATTGAACAGTCAACAGGTCTGGAAATTTTTTTATCTTTGGAGGGTAGGGGTGTCCAGAGTAGGCCCTTGCTGGATGATTTGTAATAATTACTACAGCAAGTGGTGTTTTAGAAAAATGGCCCAATTGTTAGGCTTATGGAGTTGTTTGACCCACATTGGGAAATTGCTGAAAATGCTTTGTTGTTTGTGGGGTGGGGAAAGTGGTTGAAAATGTAGGTAGTAGCAAAATAGAGGTGCTGTTCTAAAAGGTGAGAGGAAATTATTTTTTTATTGTTGATTTGATAAGTTATTAATTTGATAGATGTTGGGAATTATAAATGACAACTATACTCATTTATTGGAAAATTCATCCTTATACAATGTGTATCTTGACAAGATACCAAAGTTTCTAACTTCAAGTATGTATTAAAATTTGTTTCTCATTTACACATTTAAACTGTTTTCATTTGGAACTGTAACTTGAACAACGAGTTAGAAAATAATGTTATATGCCATAAACTTGATACAAAATATTCTCGACTGGAGTAATTCCTTTTCAATGTGAACGATAACAGTAACTATAAAAATATGCCTAACTTGAACAATGAATTCTTTGCAAAAGGGTTTTGGCAAAGATACTTAGTAAATCAGTAGTAAGCAGGATTAAAATTTCTTCCTATATCTGTATGAAATATAATCAACCAATATTCAGTGGGTAACAATAACAGTAACTATAAAAATATGTCTACCTTGAACAATGATTTATTTGCAAAAGGGTTTTGGGAAAGGTACTTAGTAAATTAGCCAGTAGAGTTTCTTTTTAATGTGAACAATAACTGTAACTATAAAAATATGTCTACTTTGAACAATAAATTCTTGGCAAAAAGGTTTTGGCAAAGATACTTAGTAAATCAGTAGTAAGTAGGATTAAAATTTCTTCCTACATCTGTATGAAATATAATCAACCAATATCCAGTGGGTGATTTTTTTTAGATGTTAACTTTGTAATGAATTTTAAATTTAATTAGATAAATGAAAAAATGCAAATAAAAATCATTATTGACAGTAAGTTTTCTACATCATCATAGGACATTGGAAGAAAACAGTTTTTTAAGATTGAAGGAACCTGTTTTCTGTTGTTATAGTCCTCATATCTAATTTACATGAAGCAATTTATTGTCAGCTAGGTTTAAAGTAATGTTTAAATCATCCATCTTGAGAAGAATGTCAGTTAGATCATCCTCTGTGAGGGCAGCGTGCATTTTTTGTTGCGAAGCATTGAACAGTTTCACCAGCTGCTGGTGAGAGACAGACAGGTAAAATTTGTTGTTGGTGGTTGTGTCTTTTACAAAAAGTCTCACAAACCAGTGTTTGCTCTCAGGAGTGATCCTTTGTTTAAGTTTGCATGATCCACACTTTAGTAATTTGCCTGTCAGTTTGGTTGTCTTTCCGCAGGCATTACAGGTGTAGTAGCATGAAACAGTTTTAATACCAATGATGGATATTGTGGTATCTTTAGTGGTCATTTCCATCATTGTTGGTTCAGTCTCTGCTAGTTCTAAGAAGGCATCCGTTTCTTGGTAATGAAAGCCTTCCTTAGCTGTATTGGCATAAATTTCCTCTGTGTAATTGTTTTTCTTTACTCTCAAATTCTTAAATATGTAGGTTTTGTCAACCTCAACACAATCCACCCATTCCTGCCAAAAGACAGCTGCAATTGAATAAATGAAAACATTCAGAAAATACTTATCTACTTGTATGATGGCAACGTCAAACAACTGACAGCGTACGAAAGATTTGAAAGTGGAATATGTCTGGTCAAACAACTGACAGCATACGAAAGATTCGAAAGTCGAAAGCATCTGACAGCATGCGAGGATTTCTCACGTGCAAAGTGATCTCACGTGTGGATCCCAGATGATATGACAGCCATGTGATGTGCGTGTGATTTCAATTGTTCCAGATAATACTCAACTGTGCAGGCTTTGAGTCTTATGTCCGAGAAAATTTTGGATTTTTCGTCCTACAGAGAAGAATAGTGTGCTGTCTTGCTAATGCTCGACAGCAACAAACTAGTTAACCAAAATTCTTTGAAACACCTGAAAGAGGTTGTCCATCGAGTTTCAGATTAAACTCTAGCACATCTGATCGCGAAATATCTTGATGCAAATGGGTTTGCCTTATCTGCCAGATTAGTGCCATCTTGAGGCTGATCCCATAACCTCTCAGTTCTGCAGCAAGTGGCTCCAGTTTGAAACATTTCTTGTCACCGAAAAGGCAAGATCTTTCTGGGCTCTAATCTGATTAGTGGTTAGCAGGAGTCCCACATCAGTAGATTTCTTTTTAAAAGTAGAGAAAAATGAACAACTTTGAGTTATCTATTTAGGTGCACAACTACAGTCACACATTCCACTTGCCAAAAATATTAAACAAAATATGGCACAACTTTTTAAGCCAATACCATATTGGCATAGAGGAAAAATTCTGCATAAAGTAAATGATTCAACAATGTGCAGTAAACACTGAAGGCATTAACATTGCTTTGAGTTATTTTTTTTTGTGATTTGCATCGTAATATCATGCAGAAAATCGCTTTACAGAATCCTTAAAGAATAAAAAGTAACTTTCACCTGGGATTTGGGCAAATGAAAGGATCAAAGTGATACCCATTGCAAATTCCTACCCTTTTATATTTCTCCACCCCACTTCCCTCCAAGTCTTCCCTGAGTGCACAGACAAAAGATTTCTGGACTGTCAACAAATAAAAAAAAGCTTGTAAAAATAAAACTTACCCTGCTACGACCAATATTGAGAAAATTCAGAAGCATTTGCCCCAATCGATTTGGAAGTTTCGTGGCCAACTTCACGTACAACTGAAGCCAGTGGGGAACTTGTAGCGATTCCAAATACCTCGTATCTATATCTTCACATAAAATTGTACCAAATGCCTTTTTAATTCCCTGTTTCTTGGCAACTGTTTCCAAAGCAGTCGATATCACCTCACGTACAAAATTTTGGTTATCCTTGGTGCAGTGTAGCAACCCATAACCAAAGACCTTCCCAAGATCAGGCACACAAGAAGTCGGTTCTTGCTGTAACACGGCTAAACATTCATTTGCAACTAATCCCGCTCGCTTCATTTTCAGCCAAGGACCCATTTGGCACATTTCAAACTCTTTTAAGACTTCGAACAGTTGCTTCATAGCCAGACTCGATTCAATGTTGCATGGCTTTATCACTTTGGGAAGTGTATCTTCTGGTGAAGTTGGTGGCGTTTCGGGCAAGATGGCGGGAATCTCACTTCTTCCTGCCATTTCATCGATTGGAGTGGAATTGATCAAATCTTTGATAATTTTGAATTCCAATGAACCGATTACTTTATTGTCTTGTGGGTTTTTCCCTCGTACTGCCTTAGCAAGAATGCCAAAAGGAGTGGAAACGACCACTGTATCTTTCTTCCTTCCTGAGCCAAACCACAATGGATGGACCTTGGTGCCATTGTTATTGACTAGGTCGTGGATGGATACTTCGACAATATCACCGATAAACGGGGTCACTGTGCTTGATATAGTACTATGATTCGGTCTGTATGACCATTCACTCGAAACAGTATACCAGCTTGTAGTATTAGTGAGCGAAGGTCCAAACACTTGTTTGAGACAAAGAGAATACGGACCTGGTTCACATGCCGCCATTCTCTCCGGCTCTCAACCTTCTTTGAATTTCATGCAATGTCGAATGTTATTTTCGCTGCCATAATAATAATTAACCATCTGCACTGCACGAGCATCTTCTACAATGTCAAAATTGTCTGGTCTTCTTCTCTAACTCTGGTCGTGAGATGCGTGACGACTAAATTACCGCAAAGTACACATGATGATAGATTTTTTAATCTCATAAACAGAACTCACCGGAAATTAGAACCCATACCCTGCTGCGAATTTCAGAATCGCATGAATCTCGTAGTGCAATGTAACTTAAATATAAACCATCAACTTGAATTGTGTTCATGGCAGAAATGCATCAAAAATAAAAGTGACGTGGTTGTTAACAAATCTCAGCAATGGCATAGAGTGTAGTGTTCTTTATGTTTTTGTAAAGAAGTGAATAACTCTTCTCTGGTGGCAGTGGTGGTGGAGTCGAGGTTGAGTGACATTGCGTGATTGTCACTTTGGCTGTTCATGATGTAGTGGTGGTGAGGAGAGTTCCTCTGGTGGTGAGTTAGTGACAACATGTGATTGCAATGGTGATCCCAGCTGTTCATGATGTAGTGGTGGCGAGGAGAGTTCTTCTGGTGGTGAGTGAGTGACGTCACATGATTGTGATGGTGGTTTCTGCAGTTCATGCTGTGGTGACTGTGAGGAGAGTTCTTCTGGTAGTGATGGAAACAATACAGAGTTTGTAGTAAATCTTATGGTGTCATCAGCAGAAAACTGCCTGCCAAAAAGCCTTTTAAAACAAGTTTAAGTATGAAAAAAAGATAGAGGCAATATAAAATAAAAAAGGTAGCAGGTGGCTGAAATAGAGATAAAGAGATAAGCGAGGGTGAAGAAGCAAATGGGGGGGAAATGATGGAGATAGGCCAGAAAGATGTGATGTTGGCGACGGTGGAAATAAAGATACTTGTGGATGTGCAGGCATTTTGGTGCATTTAAAAAAGGTGGACCATTCTTGATGGTGCAGTAAATAAACATGGTGGCAGGCAGCATAAACAGAAAAAAAGACATCACAGCAGGGGAAGAAAAATTCAGTCAGTGAACATAATGGAAACAAAATAGGAAAAACTAAAATCCTTGAAAGTAGTGAAAATTCAGTCATTAATGATGCTTTGAAGTGTTGTATGACTGCATCCCAGTCAATTTCTGGCATACACCCCTCCACTGTGTTGTTGTACAACGGGCATATATCTTTGACATCTCTTGGTAGCTTTACACACCATACTGCCCCAGCAGCAAATGGGCAACACATGGCAAGGCAAGGGACAACACAGCTCGGCAAAGAGATCTTGATAATTTGTTCTCTGGCTTGTAATGAACTCAATTCTCTGAAATCACAAGAATGACACATTTATATTAATAAAATAAACTTCCACTGGAAATTGGCTAGCAAATCAGTTGAAGAGAAATTTTACCAAGTATGTCTCTAAATTGTTTTTGTAGCTAAATTTGCTTCATTTCGTCAATGCATGATGGCCAAATTCTTTGAAAATATTGGTCCAACATGGAATTTTTTTTTTATCAAAACTGGCCAAATTCATTGAATTTCTTCAAAACCTGAACCAAACGTTGTGATGTTGATGTATGCTAGAAAGGGATCATCTTGCTCTCTTAAAAGATTTTATGTGAAATACTCCAACCGTCTTTGTGAAACTGTACCAAAACACTATCCTTGCTGCTATCATAAGCTCTACCATTGCTCTTTCTTTCCTACCACTGTATATTTTGTGTGGCTTGACTGGAGGCCATTGCTAAACAACAGAAATAGAGGTTAAATAAGCAAAATAAAGTACACTTTGTTCATTATTTGTGGGCAACAGAAATGATGTAGTTGTGAAAGAAAATATAAACTTTACAGTATGTAGATATCCCTTGTTGGAACACAAAACTTACAAAATTGGGTGTAGATCTTTACCATCTGTCATGTTGCACAACAAAGGCATTGTAATAACATGGGTTGCTTTCAAAGCTCTTCTTGGCCAGAAATATATTTGCATAATGGGAAATGTAGAACTACATGTGTATAATACTGTAGAAAGGAAGCAGAAATGATATGGTCATGAAAAGTGATATTTGGTTGCTTGCAAAGGAGATGTGAGAGATTGTTATGCTTCCTGCTATTTTGGGAAGCTATCAAGGAACAAGAGCTTGTTGTAGTTTGCATCAGAGTGCAACCAAATTTTTCATACATTTGTTTTACTTGTTATTTGAATGTTTTATATCTGGATGACTGAGGCTCATTTATATTGAAAATTCCTACAATAGAAACAAGTTTTACATCACTTCTTTAATATATTGAGGTATGAGTCTAAATGCTGCCTGCTTTAGTAGTGGCTTCTTCCTCTGACACAGTAACATTAATAAATACTTCCAAAGTTCACTGTTTACTGATTTTTGCACTAATTGATTTATTCCTTTCAAAAACTCTAGGGTAAAAATACCTTAAAATGTTCTCTTCACAGTTGTTTGGACAGCTTATGCTGATGCACTGCCATCTCTGCTGCTTTTTCTCTCTTTTGACAATGAACACAAGATTCATTCTTGTGTGGGTACTGATCTTGGTGGCACCCTATTTCACATTCATTCCTGTGGCTTTGTAAAGTTCCCAGCCTTCCAGTCTACCTGCACTTGGATTCATTAGGGCATATTATGTGGAAACCCATGATTAGAGACTAACACAAGATTGTGTACAGGTGTGGTCCTTCCCAAATTTTCCAAATATCCCCTGATCTGCAGGCAGATTGGGAATGTTGCAGACAGAGCTGTCTTAAGACAAACCTTGCACATGGTATGGTCATGCTGCATATCACAGGTTCACACCACACTTCCAAGCTGTACATTTAAAAAAAAAAGAAAATTCAATATATTAGTATTGCATGCACATCTTCATCCAATATGGTGAGTGTTATAAAATGGTCCTGTTTAATAGCCTGAGCAATAGAAATAGCTAGGTCTTATTACTTAAGACCTTTCTAGTAGTATACCTCAGATGGATAGACCAATTTATTCAAGACTTCATTTGCCTTAAGTTCATGAGATAAGGATGGCAGAACTGGCTTGATGAGATGCAGGTTGTGTAGGTAAATGTAGGGGAGTGTGGAGAAAAAATAAATTATACATGCATGTGTTATTGTTTTATGACTTGTATTATTGAGTAATAAATGAGTTTTTGGAAGGGATGTGTCTGTTGTAGTGGAGTTAACTCACCGCCCAACCATCCGGGTGATGTCGCACTTATATAGAGAAAAAACAAAGACTTGGCTGAGAACCAATCAGGGAGCACTGTCAAACTGGTCAGACTGGTTTTGAGACCAGTTGGAGTATTAGCATTGGTTGTAACAGTATTGGCTGATGCAGGAATACTGGGAGGAGATCCTACATGTACTCTTTTAAGCTTACCAGATACAATCCCTGACCCCGTGGTAACAGTATCCACATTGGTTGTAATGAAGTCATCTGATGTACGAATACTGGGAGAAGATCCTACATGTACTCTGTTATGCTTACCAGATACAATCCCTGACCCCGTGGTAACAGTATCCACATTGGTTGCATTGAAGTCATCTGATGTAGGAATACTGGGAGAAGATCCTACATGTACTCCGTTATGCTTACCCGATACAGTCCCTGACCCCGTGGTAACAGTATCAACATTGGTTGTAACAGTGCATGTCGATGTATTTTGGGGTGGAGATCCTACTCCATTACACCTACCCGGCATAATCCCTGACCCCTTGGTAGCAATATCGGTATTGATTGTAACAGTGTGTGTCCAAGTTTTACGGGGTGGAGATCCTACTCTATTACACCTGCCTGACACAATCCCTGACCCCATGGTAACAGTATCAGCATTGGTTGTAACAGTGCGTGTTGATGTATTTCAGGGTGGAGAACCTACTTTGTTATGCCTACCCGACAAAATTCCTGACCCTGTGGTAACAGTAACAGCATTGGTTGTAACAGTGCGTGTCCATGATTAAAGGGGTGGGGATCCTACTCTGTTAAACCAACCTGACACAATCCCTGACCTCGTGGTAACAGAATCGGCCTTGGTTGTAATGGTGTCTGCTGATGAATGAATACAGCGATCGGGTTTCACTTAGAAAATACTATAGAGCTTACTAATAATTAACTTGATACATGCGTAATGCAAGGCTTCTTATCCGTCACACTATGCCTACCAGAGCCAACCCCTGATCTACCTGTACCTGTATCATTAGTGTGTGTCGAGGTTGGACTGGTTGGTGGCTGAGCCATTACCCTGGAAGAATTGTTATGATAACTGTTGACTCCACCTCCAGTGACAGTATGGGTTGTGGAAGTATGAGTGGAGGTGGATCTATTTTTTACACCCCTTACCCTGGAAAATGTGTGCTGTCTTCCACAGATCAAGAGGCTTTACCTTGTGCTGTGCCCACTCTTTACTAACCAGAAAAGAAATGAGAATTCAAAGTAACACTTTTCAAAGTGTTATGACAATGCGAGAGATCGCTAATCGAGACAACATGCCTTAAATTCTGAATCGTTGGGCCCCTGCAGGTGCTCCTCTAACTTCAGTGCCAATACAGAAAATCTTACAGGTCAACCTTGAGGGGATTTTAAACTAAGATCCCATGTAAAATTTGCAACAGCTTTGGTCTAATATTTCATATTGCAATGGTTTAAGTGCTGGCTTGAATACAATGGAAAATTTAAGAGTGTGTCCATGAAAAAAACAGGCAGAACCAGGCAGGAGATACAGCTCAAATAACTGATTTTGCTCAAACTTGGCACAAATGTTGGGTTTGGTGAGTAAGTAATTAGGTCAAAATATTTTATTCCCTTTAAGTTAGGGGAACCCCCCCCCTCCCCAAAAAAATGGCCATTTGTCACTAATGTATGTATATTTACTTAGCTGTCTGATTTAGTATTTCTACTACAAGAAGGGGCATGTGAAAATGAAATCCACTGGGTCATCTCCTATTATCAGTCTCTAAGCACAGATATTCATTTGAACTAGACAATTTGATTTCTGTCCATTGCTCCAACTTAAGTAAGGTGCATATTTTGTTGTGTTGTGAATAGCCTTAAATTGATGGCAAATATCTGCACTGGGCAACAGCAAATACACATTATTATAACATGGATAGTGAGAGCAATCACTAAAGTTCTCAAAAAAGCTATAAAATGTTAGGGGACTTCAATATTTTTTTCTGTGCTGGGGTACTGTTTAGATAGGACTTCACGATTTTTGGCCATTTCATTAACATCCACTAAAACACAAAAGCCATTTTTCTGTCTTAACCTAACTCAAAATCAACAAGAAATATCTACCTAGGTATTTTCCTATCAATTTGCGGTATAAATTCAGCGGTAAGGACTTGAGATATTTTTTTCATATATTATCAGAGCTACATCTCACGATATTGAAAAAAATGCGGCAGAAGAAGATTCAATGCATTAGTTCCCTCAACTTATGTTTTCAAGGATAAAATAGAATGGGAACAAGAAATAATTACTACATACACGCAATTTTGTGCTTTTGTTGATTCTTGGATTGCAAAATGTCCAGTTTTGTGTCATCTGTTCACAGTTGCTTTGACTCGAGGTTTAAAGAGAACATCCATTGCCATCCCTCTTTCATCATCAGAGATATCAATGTTTGTTGAAACAGCTACTCAAAAGGCTGTTTAAAATCCAGGGAGAGCGATCACTGCTGTTTTAACATACAGATTGCTTTCCATGCAATCCATCACAAAACACTCTGCCGACCACTTCACCATCTTCAACTTAGATGTTGAAAAGTCAGCGGTTATCTTGTTTAATTTGGTAGATACGTCATGTATGATGATACAAATTGTTCCGCTTAATATCGTCAAAAATGGTGGAATGTTTTGTGGTGGGCTTTGAAAGAAATCTGTATGCTATAACACTTACAGCAGTCATGGCTCTTCTTGGATTTCAAACGGGTTTGGTACAACACATGGACCCCTCAATCTGGACCCCCTTTTGGACCCCCTTTTGGACCCCATCTGGACCCCATCTGGACCCCCTCTGGACCCCATCTGGACCCCTCTGGACCCCTCCTGGCCCCCCATCTGGACCCATTCCACTCCCTCCCAAAACTTCTCAAGAAGGGTAGCGGGAGAGTAAGGCTGCTCACTAGAAAATGTGCTAATGCAAACCTAAAGCCATGATCAGTCAGCAATGCAAACTGCATTACTTTTGTGGCAAGCTCGATGTCATCTTTGTCTAGAAATATTTGAAAAAGGGTTATTTCCCTATTATTAATAAATGAGCACTAGTAGTAATGTCTCTACATTTAAAGATTTAATACTGATTTTGTTATCTTCATGTACTGTAAGCATAAAATTAACATTTATTGCAAGATAAGGATCACAAAGAACTCAAATTCTAAATTGTACTATATTTTATTATCAGTAAGGGTTTTTTAAAACATTTGACAATAAAAATAAACGGTAAAATTTTGCGATGTTTCGACCGCTCTTCGGTCATTATCAAACAAGATGTAAGAAGTAAAATTTGCATAGATATATATAGCTACAAAGAGGTAAGAATGTATGAAAAATTATTAATGAAGTAAAAATATGTAAAAAGTATGTAAAAGAATTTACAAAGTAGTGCTTAAAACAATAAAAACATGTAAAACTAATTAATAAAAAAAAAAGATTATCTAAAAACTTTCGCACGAATAGAGTCAGATTGTACATTGAGACTTGGTGTCAGTTCATGAATAAAAAACATTTCAAAAATAAGACAGTCAAACTTGGTTGTACATTTCTTTAAAATCGAAAAGTTATTAGTAAGATCTTTAGGGGCCAAAGAATGTTCCTCGCAAAAATGTTTTCCAATTGATGACGATGGGTTTTTGTGCTCATCGACGCGTTGGTGCAAGTGCCGGCGTGTAAAACCAACATAACCTGCATTGCACAGGTCACATTTAAAATGGTACCCAAGGGACTGTTGGTTAACGACTGGGGGCTTGACTTCATGTGATTTCAGGTCTTGCTCAATCTTGTGGCTGATGAAAACAGGTTGGATGGTGGTGTTTGTTTTTGTGCTAAGATCTTTCAGTTGCGTGCGAAGAAAATCAGCTGAAGCTTGGTCTTTGAATGGTAGGACAATCCGAATGGGCTCTGGACTGTTGTCAGTTGGTGAAGGAACAGGTTGCTCAGAAACTTTGATGGCAATAAAGCGTGTTATGGTTGAATTAATTAAGTCATCTGGGTATTCAAGACGGGAGAACAACAACTTGAGACGATCGCATTCTTCGGAGAAGTAGGTCCAGTTAGAAGAAAGCTGAAACGCACGATCCAGCATAGTTTTTAGTCGATGAGCACATTACTAACATCTCTTCTTACAAGCTCTCCTTTTTTCAAAAGCTTGTGCTTTGTTGTGGCTTGAAGTTTGCCATTCCTAAACATGTATCCCCGATTGATGTCAAAGCTAGCTTTGAGAAAGCTTATTGGAAACTTGAGCCAAACCTATCAGAAGATCTTCGTGACCTTACAGCATCTACTTTATGTTCTTTGGCGTTAAATTATATTCATCGTAAAGGCCCTAAACCTCCAAAGACTCTCTTAAAAGCTATTCATCAATTGAAGAAGCGTAATGACATTGTCATAACTAAACCTGACAAAGGATCTGGTGTTGTTGTTATGGACAAGGACGAATACTTGCGCTTACTAGCTGAAGCATCCATAAACGATCTCACCAAATTTAGATCGGTCGACCCGATGAGACCAAAAAGCAGAGGAAGACCACCCAAGCGCTATCACCCTCTCCTACAAAAGGAGAAGGACTTAGATTCACTTGTTCGTCAAATTCTCCCTACTGAGATTGCAGACTCTGTCCGTCCTTCTGGCTCAAGGTTAGCTCACCTTTACGGTTTACCCAAAACACACAAGGAAAAGCTAGCTATGCGACCTATCTTGTCAGCTACACAGACTTACAATTATGCGCTGGCGAAATGGTTAGATGACAAGCTTAAACCGCTTGCTATTGATCATTACATGATAACCGACACCTTCGAATTTGTGAACGAAGTCTATTCATTGACACCCAAAGACGGTGATGTTTTGGTTTCCTACGATGTTTCCTCATTGTTCACCAATGTACCCCTTGAAGAAACAATACACATCCTTGCTGACAAAGCATTTGCTAATGACTGGTTTAATCAAATGCACCACCTTAATCTCGGCAAACAGGACCTAATCCATCTTCTAGAAGGGGCAACAAAAGATCAACTTTTCCTGTTTAACGGTCATTCTATAGACACCAATTTTCCTCCCCATGTTTGTCCATGTGCTTTCTTTCAAGTGTTAAGGAATATTGCAGACTTTTGAGTATTGAGGCAGCTTAGGTATGGATTGCACCTGGGAAATCTTTGCCAGAGTTTGTTTACTTTGTGGTGGAAATTTGTCATTGTGGGCCTTTGCCTTGTGCGAATGCACGTTTTCCACTTTGGCAAAAACTTTGTGAATCAGCAAAACATCAAAGACACCGTAGTCCTTGGGTGGGGCAGGTAGATTTTTGAAAAGTTGAGCCAAACAATGGGAATCACAGTGGTAACTGTCAACGCTTGTCAGCGTAATGTTATAAGAATCCCTTTTGTAATGCCCTTGTATTTTTTTCCTTTCGACGCTCGATATCTCACAGTAAAGGTTTACTTGGAGGATGGCCTCTTTCTCTTTTCACCAGCAGTGTGTACCCTCTGCTTTGCCCGTGCGATTTGTTCTCTAGTGACAGATTACCAGCAAATGTCACCTCCATGTTCAAATTGATGTTAGTTTCTTTAAAGACATTATCAAAAGACTGGGAATCAAATATCTTATACAATATTTTGCAACTTGGTGGCCTTATAACTTGGCCATCATTTGTGGCATGCCTCGCATTGAATTGGCTTGAATGTTGCTTGTTTCAAGAAAATATTCAAAATACTTTTTTCAAACTTGATCACAATCCCCCTTAATCCATATCTCTTAAAACAAAAGGAAGGTTAAGATGGACAGTTGAACTTTCCTATACTCTTGGCATACATTTTGTTGACTGTAAAATGAAGGAGTGAGTGGAAAAAAAGCCCTAAGTGACTTTGTGACTGTTTCAACGAAAAACAGCATTTTGTCATTTTGTTGTTATATTGCTTTTTCTTACTTAAAATGAAGTGGGTTACGTTTCAAATCCATATGGCAACTATTGCGTGGATGGGAAAACACTTTTAAGAGTGTGTCCATGAGAAAAGCAGGCAGGAGGTGATACAGCTCAAATCACCGATTTCACTAATGCCAGGGAATTTATGCTCTCATTGAATTTCACATGTGGCCCCTGTAATGCACATGTACCACAAAGGGCAAAACACCTTTATTTCATGAACCAATTTGCGATTAGAAACATGCAAGTTCTGACGGTGTACTGAATTTTAGCATGCTCTCGGTACAGCTGTACTCCATTATTTCACGTGCCAAGCATTTGGCAAGCGACGACAAGACTTCCTCCCTAAGATCTTCGTGCACAAAACATCACGTTCACAACTGGCTTCCAATTTCGGTTTCAGATATTTTTCACAATGTTAGCTGTTGCAGCATCTGGTGCTGAACAAAGGGAGTGTGTCATTAGCAGTGGTACAACAACTTTAATTCCCAGTTTTTCGATTTCCTGTGTGGACCTGAGGTTGGAAATTTCTTGCCTGTCTTCTGTGTAGCTCTTGCAAAACCATAAGTAATGGATCGTTGCTTTCCTTGACTCTCCTTGAGGTTGTAAAATTCCTTCTCCCATTGGTACGTTAGTCCTGCTGATTCTTCCAGAATTCACTGAATGAGATGAATGAGGCGTCTATTAATGCGTCAAAAATCCTTACACAATTGCTCTTTGATCGGTCTTTCTTTCACAGCATTTCTGGGGGGTATCACAATCACTTGAGGAAGACACCAAGTCATTTGTAAATCATATTACAAGTGCAGGAATCCTAAACGACAGCATAAGAATCCAATTGAAGCTAAAGATATGCAGTAATTTGTGACAACCACGAGTCTTTCTCTAAATAAGTGCTTTTTAATAACAAAACACATTGCCAACTACATCTGATGAGATGGCATGGTAGAGCGATGCTTATGTGCATGTGCAAGCTAAACTTTACTGGAATTGGAAAAATGCTGGACTGGACATTACACTTCTCCCTTTTTCCAGAGAGTCTCTAAGTTAAATAAAAAATGCAACTAGGAAACAATGTCCTAAATGTCCAATGTTCTAAGCTCAAATGGAAAATGTTTCAGGTGCATAATGTCTATCTGGTGAGCATAAGCTTAGTACAGTCTAGGTAACATAGTCTTTCAGACAGTCCAGTCGTCTCTGATCATGCCTTGGTCTGGTTACAGCTGCTGGGATCTCTGATGGTTTGTTCTATTCCATTTTGTCACTGCTGCAGGTTTTGGCTGTTTCCTCTGTGTTGGTGATAATCTCCTCCTGGACTGACAGGGTTGGCATTCAGCAGAATTTCTCTCCAATCCTTCGAGGTTGGTTCTTCTCAGCATCCCTCTCTTTGCTGGTATTGTCCTGGATAAATGCATTAGCAATGTTGAGTTTTGTGGAGCTTTCTGCCTTGCCATTAGCACATGCATGTTGTTGGGTAACTTGATGATGGTGAAATCCCTCTGTTGTAGCAAACTCTGCAAGTTCTCTGGAATTAAATGGTCTCTTGTCACTTTCAAGTTGTCTTGGGCTGCCATGAGTGGCAAACAATGTTTTGAGCTTTTCCTTGCTTGGTTGAAAAGCTGTTGAATGGGTCTTCACAACCTCAGGATATCTTGTTCTCTTGTCTATGGCTACTAGATTGTAATGGCCATCAGAATAGGGTCCACTGAAGTCGACAGCTATGACATCCCACGGTTTCTTTGGTATGTCTGGGACTTTCTGGGCTCGTAAATTAGCTTGAAGTTGACATATTGATAAAAGCATTTCCATGACCCATTTTTGGATTCTCGGTGGGAGTCACATGGCTGTCTTGTTAAACGGTGGGATCAGTGGCTTGTAGGCTGTGATGATCTTAAATTTTGGTGCTCCGAGAAGGCAAATGCTGAACCTGTTCTTTGCCCAATGTACTGACAGGGCATCTTTCTTTGACTGGCTATACCTTTTGTTGGTCATAATGCAACTAATGAAGTGGACTGGCTGGAGACCACTGCCTTCTCCTGGAATAATCCGTTTCAGAGCCCTTCATAAAAGCTGGCTTCCACTCTCACAATGATTGGTCTAGCTGGGTTGAAGTATGCCATTGTGCTTTCACTTGTTATGCTTGTTTTCAGCTTCTCAAATGCTCCATTCTCTTCTGCTCCCCATTGGAACTTTGTATCTTTTTTTTTTTTTTTAATTTTTTTTTTTTATTGCAAAACAC
Organism: Orbicella faveolata; assembly: GCF_042242905.1. Taxonomy (NCBI): domain Eukaryota; kingdom Metazoa; phylum Cnidaria; class Anthozoa; order Scleractinia; family Merulinidae; genus Orbicella; species Orbicella faveolata. The sequence goes on from NW_028301576.1 coordinate 27,705,473, forward strand.
AGGGAAAAAAACAACTTACAGTTCAACTACTTACATTACTTATGGGACAATTACCTACATCACTTACTGGATAATTACTAACAATACAATTACTTACATTACTTACACTACAATAAGTTACATTGTATTAATCAATTAATTAATTAATTAATTAATTAAAAAGACTACTTACTACTTACATACAATACACGTTACAATACTGACAAGTGCAACACTTGTTAAGGTTGACCTACACTACAATAATATCCGAGCACAGTGTTAGCCTTAGGGTTTTCTTCATTTTTTTTAATTTTTGTTATACAGTTGCTTGTTGGTAAATACGTTTAATTATTATTATCACCCACTTAGATTTCTAAAGATTATCATTTGACGCTGCTCCAGTTTTGAGGCTGTTGTAACATGCCAGAAAGACAGAGAAATGTTTCATTTCAGGGGGCAAGTTGTGTGTCCTACACGACCATATATAATATCTCGCCACAAGAAAATTAAAATTAAGTTTCTGTTTATTCTTTGATTTGTCTGGCCTTAGGCCTAAGACTATATTTAAAGAAAGGTTGTATGTTCTCAACGCAAGATTTTGGCTTACAAGAAGCTCCTTAAAGTTTTGCCAGAAGGTAGAGACAACTCTACAGGACCAGAAAAGATGAATTAGGCTTTCCTTCTCAGTTTTGCAGAAACTGCAGAGATCATTATCTTTTATTCCTACTTTTTTAAGAAAATCATTAGTCGCCAGTCGTCTATGCAGCAATTTGAATTGAAATACAATTAGTTTTATAGAGTTTGTACACTGAAAAGATAGCTGGTACGCCGCACTCCAGTCTATTGGTTCATGGGCTTCAAAGGCACAATCCGTAGCCCATTTTTCTTGACTCTTGGTTGGACACCTTTGTTTAAGACCAATTATTTTTTTATAGGCCTGTCTGCTTGGTTTACTTGCTTTCATAAATTTCGTATAAAAGCTTTCGTATTGTATATTTGTATTATTGTGTAAAGGTACTTTGATTTTTTTAAAAGCGGATAACAGCCCATAAAAAGCAAGATAATTTGTTTCAGTGATACCATACCGATCTTTGAATTCAGAAAAGGATAGGAAGGTGTCTGAATCTTTCATCAAATGCAAAACCCTGTTAATCCCTTTTTGCTGCCATTTTTTGTAGAAGATTGATCTGTTATCGATTCTTATAAGGGAGTTGTGCCAAAGGCTCTGAGAGCGAAAATGGTCTGTATTATTCTCGTAAGTGATTTCAGTCCAGATATTTAAGATTTCCACAATAAATGGATAGGATAAATTGACATACTTTGACAGGTCTTTTTTGCTAAGTTTGCCGCTGAACAAGGCTCTGCCACCGTAGTTCCGGAGTTCTAAGTCAAAAAAAGTTTCCATTTTCCGTGATTGTTTACATCGGTATATTTTTTGACCCAGGTAGTTTTCAATCCTTTATTGAAGGATTCAATATCAATCATTTTTAAGCCGCCTTTTTCATAGTCATTAATCATTACTTCCCTCTTAATTTTGTCGCCTTTGCCATTCCATAAGAAATCATAGAAGAGCCTATTGATTTCCCTTAAGACACGGTGATTAGTCGTGAGGGGAGACAAAATGTATACAAGTTGGGACGCAATTAAACTTTTTAGAACGGTAATTTTGTCAAAAAGGGTAAGTCGACGACACTCCCAACAGCTTAGGCTATTTTTTATTTTTATTTTTTTTTATTTTGTATCTTTATGGGTCAGTTTTTACAAGGGTGGGGCTAGTGATGCGTATCGTGAGATGAACTTTGCTAGGTATCTGGTCATTCCAAGGAAACTTCTCACAGCTTCTTTTGATTTTGGTGGGCTACTTTCTTTTACAGTTCTGATTTTCTCTGGGTTTGGCTTTAATCTGTCCTTTGTGAACTTGTGTCCATAGAACTCTATCTCCTTGCAGGACTGCTTCCAATGTCTTGTCTTCCTCCATGTTTATTCCTCCTAGCAGGATATCATCCCATTGGTTGAGGCACCTTGTTATGTCTCAAAATATTCAGTAGATAGCTTCATCAAAGAGATCTTGTGATGCTTTTGCTCCAAAGATCAGATGTTTCAGTCACATGGTCCCCCATGGGGTGCGGAAAATGGCAATTTTCCTGGACTCCAGAGTGAGTAGGAGTTGGTGGTACCCCTTCCGCATGTCAAGTTTAAAGAAGAGAGTACAATCATGACATTTGCACATGAAGTCTTCAACGATCATCACCTGGATGATCCTATTTCTGTCCATTAATTGGTTTGGTACCCCGAGGTCCACGCTGGCGCTGATCATGTGTGGTTCAGGTTTTTCCTTGTCTACAGCGTTGAACAACCAAGGGTGAACACCACATGACTGCTTCACCTTCAGGTACCTCCTCGAGTATCTCCTCTTCTACACACTGCCCCAGCCATTTCTTAAATGGTTCTTGCAAGTAGTAAGCCACTGGTGTGAGTCTTTGAGCTACGGACACTGCTTCTTGTTTTTTCATGCTGAACTTTGTGTAAGACGGCCAAAACGGTCGACGTAGTTACGACAGATACGAGTGTACGATTTACGAGTTTCTTGACAAACAGCGAAGACAATAACAAATAAACGGGAACAAGTAACACTGAAATACAATAAACAAGCTAAAATAAGCCTAATGCTAATAAAGAGTAAAACAAGCTAACTTAGCTAAGAAATAACAAAGTAATTTGGTGTAAATAACAAGACAATTGCAATAGGAAGATTGCATGACAAAAGTAAAGAAACAGGAAACTGTGTGACAAAAACTGTCAACAGTTGTTGAGTATTACATGAAATGCAAAACTAAAAAGGTTCAAGTTACAGGATTACACAATAGTGCTAAGCTGTGTACAAGCCAGTCACACAAGTAATTACAGTGATAAAAACAGGCTACAAAACGTATAAAGGAACAGAAATGAATTTGGATTTGTGCAAACAATCACAAGTAATCAACAAGGATATGTGGTAAGCGAAAAATACAATATTTACTAGCAAAAACTATAAAACAAAGGAACAGAGATAAAGCTACATGCTGTGCTGACTAAAGGTCAAGAAAACTAAAGGAATAATACTACACAAAAACACAAAACTAGTAAAGGCAACTAAAAGCGACTGCTAATTGAAACTAATGAAATAAAAGAAACGAACTAACCAAAAGCCTTAAAGAAAAGTACAAATAAAACGAAATAATGCACTACATAACAAGGGTTATTGAGAATATAGCATTCGAACTAAACCAGTGCTTGACTTGAGAACTTGAGTACAGCTCAGAATAAACCAACTGAATCAACTGAATTTACTGAACAAATGGTTGCCAATTTATAATAGATTTGAGGAAACTGTAGGAATAACTCTAAACCAAATAAGGCTAGGGAGTGTATTTCTTGCCCACAAATACAGGATTTACCTAAGGGAACTAGGAGGTAACTTCTCCTACACAACAGGATTTAGCTAAGAGAAGTGTGTGGGAATGAATCACCAACACATACCAAAATAAGGTGTGTAAGGAAACCAAACTAATGTAGGAAAATAACCCAAATAGTAAGAAGAAAAATAACACAACACTAATAAAAAAAGTTTGAGAATTAGAACTGAAAATGAGCTAAAGTGACCTTGTCACATTTGCAAAGAAGTCTTCCATTCTTGATGTCTGATCTTCCCGATGCCTTGAAATCCATCACTGTATCGAGCAGTGATTTCCTGGCTTTCAGGTGTGAGATCTCTATCTTCTTTGACACTTTTGATGCCTGGTGGCTCTTCCTGGATTCTCAGGTCATTGGTCCCTCAGTGAAGAGCAATCGTCTCTGATCTGTAACATACCCAGCTCTTGAAGGGTGGTTTTGCTGATGAGGGGTGGAGAATTGATTGTTCCTCCAGTCACAAGAAATCTTGCGACTGCTCCACAGGTCTGGTTCCTTACAGTGACTAAACTCTCCTTTCACAGGCTACTCACTCTGCAAGGTGCTTAGCTTTACTCTGCTCTGTTGTAGTGTAAGTTTCACTGTACAGTCTTGAGGGCAGCAGTCTTTCCTGGACACAGGATGCCCTTTTAAAATGGGTGTTGCACACCCATCATGGGCATTGTACACTGTGAGATTACTTATGGAAAGGAGCAGAAATGGGAACTGCAAAATTGTGTGAAGTCAAAATTAGAGGCCTAAGCTTGACCAAATCTGAGTTGGAGTCAGAACATTTCCACCAAAATGTTGAAAAGGCTGAGGAGAGAACGTTCAGCAATTATTCAATTTCAACAAGTGAAATTATCAGCACTACAGTTAGTCTGAGTTACACATAAAAAGTTATAATTTAACATAGTTAACAGTGAGTAGCAAGAGGGGTTTGATGCCGTTTCTTAGCATTAGTTAGCATTTTGTTAGTGTTTGTGTTGCTAGGCATTTGTAAGTGTTTTTATAGCATTTTTTGGCATCAGTGGTTAACATTTAAAGCATCTTTTAGCAGTTGGGACTACCAGGCATGTCTCAGTATAGACTTCAAGCCTCAAAGGGGGAAAATCGTTTTTCACAAATTTCTTCCAAAAAAGCTGCCTAATATTAAAAGAATTAACCACAGGTCAAGAGTTTGTATGGAGAACTGTGGTTGAAATATAAAGAGTTTGAAAGGAAATTAGGAGATGACATTTAAGTCATTCAATGTACAAGTGATCTACCGAATAAAGACTCTTGAACATTCAATGTTGTAATTTTTTCTCATCCTGGAGAGTTTAAACGAGATTTGAGCTAACTTTGGTATATTTGTCCCACGGTGTTATGATAAGAGACACTTGTCTCTTGTTATAGATATCAAGAGGAAAAATGAGAGATTACCTCTTGGTCCAAGAATGAGTGGGGAGTTAGCTGCTGTAATGAAATAGAAAATGCCGATGGGCTAACATGAAAGTAGGTGTTGTTAATTTATTCTTAGGTTAATTATGGAAGCTGCACTTACCCCTTCTCTCACGTCTAGGACCTCATGTCCTTGCAATTGGTCACTGTGTAGTACCACTCTTTGACATCTGTGTATTGTAAAGTGCAGGGGCAGGTGATCAAGAGATCCTGCCCAGTCATACACCTCCTGCATAATTACATAGGCAAAATAATATTGTAAGTATCGTTTGCAAGCTGGGTAACAGCTGGCGTTTTAATGTATTATTTACAATATTTTTGTTATGGCAGTGGCTTTTTTGTCATAATTCAATGCATTTGAGGAATCCTGTCCTAGCTACAAGATAGCAAACAAATAGAACATCCTTGTATGAGGGTGAACATTTGCCTTTTCCCCTCAGTGAGATTTAATGTGAGGAATTACAGTACTTACCAGTAATTAAGCAAAGTAAATTGATAACAATTGCAAAATGATACTAATTTCAAAGGAAAACAGTTACTGCACTCATATCTGCAAAACTTTACCAACACATAGAAACAAACATAAGCGGGAGGTAAATGGATAAAACAGCCTGAAACACCAGACAGATTAATACACTGTACTGCAGAAAATGTGTATTGGAAAGCACCAACACATCTAATATGGCAGATTTGGCATTAAAAAAAAAACAGGAATGTGACAATTAGTTGGCCAACATAACACATGTTGTCAATTCAAACCGATATGAATTCAAATACAGATAAACAGCACTTATGCAATGAAGTATTTCTTTAGGAAACTGTCTTTTATAGTATAGCCATGGAATTGCTTCTGTTGTTTAACTATCTTTTAATTATGTTTTGACGATTTTTGAGGAGCCCTATCAGATTTGATTTTAGTGTATTTTTTGGACCCTGACATTGTTACATAACGAAAAATAATAATAAAATAATAAATGTATGGTTAATAAATGTATGGTCCATTGTAGCATAACATCTCGCACCATTCCTCCAACTTTCTCCTGAGAGAAGAAGAGGATTTAAATCCTTCATTTACATGAACATTTTTAAATCGATTTCCTTAGTTTAATTATTGCAATATCTTAGAGTGGTTTCTACTGAATGTTGAAGGTAATCGCTGACTGGCAATTACTTTGTTTTGGTTTTGGTTTTGGTTTTACTTACAGTTTGGAGTTTGGCTGAGCGGTCTAGTTGATAACTAATTGGTTTGGTTTTGGTTGTACAACATTCAATTTATAACCACTCTATCTATAGTTACACATATGTACTTACTGATTTTTTTTTTCTATTTCTACTCCTTTTTAGTGAAAGGCTCTGTGATAAACCCTATGTAATTAACATGACAAATCTGCATGTAAGCGAAGTGGCCCATCAGGCCTGAGCATGTTCAAGTTTCTCTAGCATGAAACAACTAGGAGTATTTCTAATCCCCAAGAATTGAATTCTAGTTCTTCGCAGGGTTACCCCCAGCATTAGATTTGCCAGTACCCATTTATATGTCTGGGCGGAGAGAGGCAATTTGAAAGTAAGATGTCTTGCCCAAGAACACAACGCAATGTTCCTGGCGTGTTCTAAGTTGGACTCAAATTGTTTATATCATTATATCTAAGTTGGCTGCATGCACTTGATTTAGTTGAATACATGCCATTGAGCAATTAGTGTGTACATGTATGGATCATTTCCCCCAAGCTGCCAGAGAGTGATTTAACTATGAAAACAAAACTTTTTGATCAATTGAATTAAAACAATTATTCACTAAGTTATTGCAAAATATCATGATTTGATATCATGATCAGATGAATTATTTCCTGAACCCAAATTGGGTGTAATATTTATTGATAATTTCAAGTCAATCATTTATTAATATCAACTGATTAATCAACCAAATGTCTGGGAATGGGTAAAACAACTAAAATTACACGACATTCTTAAGATAATTCAATACAGAATTATTTACCAACCATTAAAAACTTCCACACATTGTAGCATGGTGCCAGTACCAAAACACAGGATTTAGGGTTCTTCAACCCATATTTCACTTTCATTGCAAGTACAAAGTCTCATAAGTGAAACATAATTACAAAATAATGCAATTAGAATTTTGAAATAGTTTATACAGCACTTCTTTGTCAACCTTTTTTTATAAAAACTACAGTACTGTAGCAACAAAATGCACATGCTAGCAATAGCCTTTATCCTTATCTTATTTATGTGAAGGAGTCACCATACATGCCTTTATCTGCATGTCTGCTTTTGTGTTGTGAAATCCACAAATAGCAATTTTTTTGCTTAGCCACATTTTTCAACAGACTGAAAGTAAACAACATAAATTAAGGTGAATGAACAATGGAGTCACACTAACTCTGGTACGTAATCTAGATCACACTTAATTAATCAGTCTTTCCATTTTGAAGTAGATTACTTTTACTCTTCATGAGAGATCATGAAGAGATCATGAGAGAAATCTCACCCGACTAATTTTCTCTTGCATGGAAGAGTACAATTTAAGGGCAGAAGCACTGCCTCCATGACCTTTGAGTCCTTTGTACCATGCCATGTAAACTAAAAATAAAACAAAAATCGTAAAACTAAATAGTTTCTCTTCATTGTTTTATCTCATTAGTGGTAAGATGGCAATCAAATTTATACAGACAATAGCAAATTTCAAAATCACTTGCTGTAGTAGTGTGTGTGTAATCAGTAACTTACCTCTTGAAATGTGTTTGTTATGAATGGAAGAGTTGCATCTTGTCCTCCCTCTTCCAAGCTAGGCCTCTATGCATTTAAGGACTTCAGTAGTCCTTAAAACAGTCTCGTCTACAAAGAGGTGGAAATTTTTAAAAAAAGACTGACAGAATAGTGATGAGTATAATTATAAAAACTTATATGCAGGTTTAGAGACTTAGGTTTGACAACATTTACACATGCAACTAAATGATGCCTGCCAAAATTTGGTATTAGTTCTTATTTTTGCACTGGTGTTTACATGTGCTGTAACTGTCTAGTGACTACTAAGCATACCTGTGTCAACTCCTGCAGTGGATAAATCATCATTGACATATCCATCTGAAATATCAATTAATACAAAATGTATTAAGTAAAGTACATCTGGACCCATCGTGGCCCCTGCAATAATATAACATCCGTACACTCATCATTATACTATGACGACATATATAAATAGAAACGATTGTCTGCCACGTCTTTGTCTACATTATGAAGGTACATGTTTCATAGACACCCTTTCTAGGCAATATCTAACATTTTCTTGCAGAACCATACTGAGTCTGAAATAATAATAAAACACTTGCAAAGACTTGGTGCCTCAGCTTCACCTGTAAGTGCTATAAGTGATGAAGTGTTACTAATCAATTATTGAAAATAACACCTAAAGATAGCCTGAAGATCAATATAGTAGGTCTTATTCTGTTTTCAAAGCACATGATGTACTAATAACACAGTGCTTTGTGATAATCATTGGTGTGCTTAATTTCTACCTTAACCATAAGCCTCTGATTGTAGGTTTGCCACCATATAAGTCCTCTGTACAAATTCAGTTGATAATTCTGTTAATGATTTGTTACTACAGTCGGACCTGTATACAGGTGGCTGCAAAATACAGGATCACTAAAATATTCTCTGGGTGTGGTCTAATGATATGGTACTGTACTTCAACACAATGCAGAATGCATAATTAATTTCTTTAAAAACAGCCCCCCTCATGGGTATACATAGAAGCAATTGGCACTCAACTTTATTTGTTCAATTACTGTTATAAAATTATATGATTGAGAGAATAAATCATTGTGATTGGCTTAGTGCAGGTCTATGTAGTGTCAATTTTTAATTTGTTCTGCAGTGCAAAGTAACAGTCACCTGTTCTCGATTTATTCAGTCATATAACAAATGAGTAATTGTTTGAAAGCTCATGCAATTAAGGATTTACACTTCAAGTGAAGTTTCAAAATTCCTTCAAATTGCACGCACCCTTCAAATTGCACCCGCATTTATAAGATTATCTGCACTAAATATTAGGCCAATTAATAAAATAGGTTGAATTAAAAAGACCTGATATTGATGACTTGAACAATAACTGTAGGTGTCCACTTAGTCACTCTAAGCTTACTGCTCACCATCAGCATGATCATCCTCCGAGTTGGATGATATTGCCACTTGTCTGTTTGTCTTTTGATCTCGCCTGGGCAAAAGAGACAAAACCAATCATTTTTATAGAATAAGCTAGATAAGCCTGTGTAAATGATTACATAAATTGGAAAAAAATTCGTCGCTTGACACACGATCACGGCTTGACTGATTTGAATCCGAAGAATCTGACCTGTCATCTGTTGAAATTCAATTTGATTAACCTACATTACAATTGGGTCAAATAAAAACCCCGCAAAAAACATCTACAACAGAAACAAAACAAGGAAAACAGAACAAAAAAAAGGCATAGTGTATTGATCATACCAAATGTCACACCCATGGCACTTGCCATGGCAGTAATATATTGTCTTGTAGATGCTAAAACATTGAAGCAATTTAATTTGTAGAGGGGAAATATGATACCTATTTAAAGTTCAAGTGTCATATGTTCAAATATTAATAAAATGCATTTTTAAAGATTTTTTTGGGCCATATTATCATCAGATGGACATAACAAACCAACAAAACTTAACAAATTGAATTGAAAATTAGAAAGGGTCCCTTCCCCACCCATAAAGAATGACCAGTCCTAAAACACTGAATCCTTTTCAAAGTCTGAAGTCTTTGAAACCTAAACATTTCTTATGCAAGTATACATGTAGTCATCTGTCAGGAAAGAAAAGTAAATAGAATATTAATCTAAATATAGAATGACAGTTCCAGATCTTGTCTCTTAGCTCCCTTTCTTTGTGGTGCAGTCAAATGGATAAGTGTGGAGTGGAGGGAAGCATGGCTTGGGTTACAGGGGCTGATGAAGATGATTGTGTGTCTGGGATTGTTTTGGCAGATAACAGTGTGGCTGGGGGTGTAGATGGGGATGCAAGGGTGCATGGTTGTATGGATGGTGATGCTGTGAACATGGATATAGATGGTTGTGTGGCTGGGGGTGCTGTGGACAAGGATGCAGATATGGATGGTTGTGTGGCTGGTAGTGTAGATGAGGATCCAGATATGGATGGTTGTATGGATGATTGTGTGGTTGGGGGTCCAGATGGGGATCCAGATGTAGATGGCTGTGTGGCAGGAGGCGAGGTTATAGCTGAGGTTGTTGCTGTTGCAACAAAAGAAAAAATATCCAAATTAAAAAATATATCTCATACATAACATTGGCACTGGGCCTTTCCAGTATGGATCTGGCACATTTTTGAATTTAGTTGGTTTTTGAAAACCAGAAATACATGGCTTATTACTGTTTTCAGGAATGGAAACAATCCATTTGGCAAAATCTAGAAAGAAAGAACCAATCAGTGCTCTTAGATTTACCTCAGGACTAACTCTACATATAATAATGTTTATCTAACATAGTTTTTATTCAACAGCTACACATAGTTGCCCTAGACACAGTGAAGCTTATCAGATCACCATTCAGACAGTTGAAATACATTTTTAGCCAACCATTTTGGAGATAAGGTATAGTGCTTCAGTGTTCTAAAATGTGAGATGTGAGATGGGATGCAGTCTTCAACCAATCAGAACAAGTGCATCTCTACAAAACCCAAAGTAACTATACTACAACTGAAATCAGTCTTAATATTAATCTTATAAGAATAAAAGCTTCTACAAACCTGGATTTGGTAGCAACAGGAAAATCTTATCTTTTCTGTAACCACAGAAGAGGTTCATTATCTGCTCTTCATTTTGCACGCCAGTTGCCACCTACTTCATGACATGCCCTCGCTCATAGGATGCAGATAATTCTATACTGATTGAATAAATATATTGAGTACACAGTCAGTGCACTAGCTATACCTGGTGATTTCCCTGTACTGTAATATAAAATGGTGCTTGAAAGTTCAAGACTTTAAAAGAAATTAATAACGGTAGTTTGCATGTTTTTGTGAAGTGAATAATTTAATGTTTTCATAACAGTGTACTGTAGTTTTATATTAAATGATTGCCATTATCTTATGGGGCTACAACCAAAATTTGTAAAAGCATGAAAATATACTGTAAACGTTTAAAGGAGGGAACTTTTTTTACAAGTGTGAGTTGCAAGCTGAAGGGTTTTGATGAATTAATAGCTGTATTACCTCATCACAAATTCATTATTACAGGGTGGCGCAGCGGTAAGGATTCAGCTAGGGAATACTGTATATCAAATATAGCATGACCGCCTTTATTCAAGAAAGTCTACTTCTCAGACTACTCATGCTCCCAAAGCTCTGTCACACGACATCACGTCCTGCTAAGCCGCTCCCCACCTCCCATCAAAACAAAGAGATTACAAAGAACATTGCCTTTATTTAAAGAAAGCATTCTCCTGAATATATTAAGTGCTGTTTGCTGGGACTGTTACAACATGCTTGAAGCCTTTTCTTGCATGTTTCATTAATGTTTGTGCTGCTGGCGGGCACGTACGATCTACTTTGATAAGTAAAAATTTCACTGAACTGAAGCTATTGCATTTTTAAAAAACACAATTCCTTTAAATGCTGTTTAATCACGATTAGTCTTAATTTTCAGCATTCCACAAAATAACCCTTCAGCTTTCTTTTTTTCTGTGTTAAGCCACAAAACACCATATGGTTGCACCCCAGTAATTCGAACTTGGTTCTTTTGAATTCCCTGTTAATTCAAAATCAAGACAATTTCCCTTAGACTTGCCCTTGAGTCATTTACTATCGACTGTTTCAAACTATTATTTCCCCTGAGAGTTTGAAATAGCGGGGCCCCAACTGTATGTTAAAAAGATGGTATGGAGTGAAGTGAAGTGTGACTATTTGCAGGAGCGATGTTATTGTGTAGTACTGTGTTAATAATCACTGTGAAGTAGTTTCAAACAGATATAGCACATCCAGAGCTAGTTAATCTAGCAAACATCAAACTCACCCACTAAGGTCTTTCCCAGCCAGTGATGGAAAAGCTCGGATAATGATGTCGCGGATCTCAGAGGCGGTGTTGTTCTTTGTGTATGCGATCTCCGCAACATGCGTGGCATTTGAAAGCCTACTCATTTCTGCTTTAGTCAGAACCGCATTAAGTCTTTTTCCAAAAAAAAACAGTCCTTTGGAATGTGCAATTGCTATGACTCATTTTTGCACACGCACAGCTTCAATCTTTTAAGTAACTTTGCTAACATGAAAGCACACTAAAAGGCACGCTGCTCCAATTCGTATGCATGTAGGTAATGTTGCAAGCATATCGACAAGAAAACTGATGCCACTTTTAATGACTTACGTGCTAAAATGAATGCTGAACAGTAATTGGTTATTTGGGCTGACACTTTGCTCCTTGATTCAGGAAACATTATCTGCCTGTGGTTGAAAATTTATTCAACAGTTGGTTTTTAGATAGCTGTTAAAATTGCAATGTTTCATTTTAAATTTTCCAATTCTCCAATGCTGGACTGAACTACTGTGTCTGGTAAGTAGATTCCTTATGTATAGGAATTTCTTGCCAAAGAGTCACTTCTCTAGCCCAAACTTTCCCCTCATCTCCCTCCAGAGTATAGATCGCTCCCAGTCAAGAATGAGCTGGAAGTAGTCAGTGTTGCACTTTAAAGCATGGAGCAAAGTCATTTTTCTTGGGAGCTAAGGCCATGCTATTGCTGTGCCACTGCTGTGCCAAACTCAATACATGTCAAAAGAACCCAGCAGTGGCATGACAAGGAATGGTTTCAAATGTCGAGTTGTTGCACTCAACTTAATTCAGCATGGCAAACTGAGTGGTTTCAAATGTGATCCGGTCAAAAAGCTCGGCGTGGAAGGATAGAAAAGAAAGAGAACGCAGATGAATTTTTGAATTCGCCAGTAGCCAATTCGTGAAAAAGCCTGTAGAGCATTGAAGATTCATATCTCATTCCTGAGACTTTGGTGTACTACTGATGTTTCGTAAGGCTCATACGCACTAAGCTGACAAAATTTGTTTCGCTCTACTAAATCTTGACAAAATTTGCCTCCAACAAACTTCCAATTTGCTAATCGTGGTACACTGAAAAAATGTTTTTTCCATCAATCAGAGATATCGTAGAGATCCATGAAAATTTCCTGATTGACGTTTTCCTTCAGGACGTGACATGTAATTGAAAAATCTGTCTGACTTTCCACACCCAACAAAATATTTCCTCTGAGGCAGTAGGTCTGTGCCTTTTAAGTTTGGAAAAGGCTTATCAAAATTTGGTAGGAAAAATCATGGTGCCTACTTTATATCCCACTACTGTTGACAGATAAGCAAAATACAGGCCCATATATGATAAACCATACAGTGTAAACTAATAGTTGGTATCATGGTAAATGTAACTCAACACTAGAAATATGAGAAACATTACACTTCAATTATGAAAGCAAAAAAAGTCCCTCATCTCCACCACTCATCCCCTCCCCCCGCCCTCAGGGAATAAGGCAGTGAATACGAACCAGGGTACTTATGCGTAGTTTTATTCTCTGAGCTAATGGAAACCATCTCAAGTTGATCGCATGCTTGTGAGAAGTACAACCAGTCGGACGATATGCGGTAAGCACGATCTAACATGGTGGTAATTAGACTGCGCTTGTACCGAATGTCGACATGGCTCAGGTAGTGGAGTAAAAGGCCCGTGTTGGTTGGTTTTACGTGGACCTTGGTCTTGATTCTGGGGGCTAAGTTTAATAGTTGAGCACTGATGAAAGGAAGCGAGGCATTCCGTTCCACCTCCATAGTAAACTTTGCTGATGGGTGGCAATGGATTAAGGTGTCAAGAAAAATTTCGGCTGATGCTATGTCAGGCATGATGGTAAAGGTATCATAAACATATCGTAGATAATAGGAGGGCAGTTTGCAATCTTGATTGAGTTTGTCTTCAATGGAGCACATGATGTAATTTGTGATGATCTTAAATTAGCATAAATTACTATTTTGCCGGCACGGACCAGAGGGCTGGGTACGGGTTTGAGGTGCGCAGTGTATAGTGGGATTTGAGTTTGTAATCGGTGACAGTTGGCGAGGTGAGACATTCTATGGCCAGCCTTTGCCGTGTTTAGGTTAAGTTTGGTTTTTACAATGGATGAAGCTAAAGTTAAAGAGATCATTGCCCAGAACAATCGCGATCTGCTTGGCCAGATTAAGGATTTAGTTTCCACTTCAATTTCTGATCTAAAGAGATCTAATGATTCGAATGCCGCGGAGCAGATGTCTGAGATCAAGAGGCTAAAGCGGGATGCTCCACCTTCGTTCAGGAAGAAGACTAACGAGGAGCAATTTAAAGCCAATAAATCAGTCATGGAAGCTGTCGAAGACGCCAGTGTCGCTCTTGAGCGTAAGGACCTTCTGAGGACCAAGGAAGCGTTGGATCGGGGTTTGTCTTTGCTTAAAGATCGGCAAAAATTAATTTTGTGGGCTGATAAGTCGCCGTACGGTTGGAAAACCGTTTTGGAATATAAACATCACGACTTGGTGGATGACGAAGAAGACGAGAAGAAAATCTATAGAGCTGAGGTGAGAGCGCTAGAGCCTCGAAACGCTTCGCTCCACGTGGTCTGGGATTACAGCGCCGATCTGGAATACCTGTCTCAAGAAATTTGCAGCTCACCGTCGGCCAAATTCCTAATTCCTTTACTCGGGTCAATCAACAGCTTTCCGTTGGCAGATCTGCCGGACTCTGCTTTTCCTGTGGAAAACCTGGACATTGGCAAGCTTCCTGCCCGAATGTTCTTTCCTCTTCCAATCCTGCCAACCAACAGGCAAAGTGACTAGACAGCAATACCCAGGATCAAGGTGTAGTTGGTTCTAGTTTTCTTTTGTGTTGTTTTCCGTTTGTCTTATTTTTCGCTGGATCTTTCATACGAGTCGTGCTTAGTGCGTTCAGAGTTAATTTGCATTTATTAAACTATGTTTTTTCCTGTCGTGTATTATTTATTTTCTAGACCATGAGTCTGAGGCTTTGCCATTGCCGTATTGTGAGCTATCTCTTCTAGAGGATCCATCGCTGAACTGTGAAATTGCATGTGATGATGCACCTGTTTCGGTTAAAGGAAGATTGCGTAAATCGCTTCAGTTTTGGAAAGATATTGACGCACCTTGTTTCATAATTGACACTATTGAGTTTGGATATAAGTTGCCACTTCTTCAAATACCAGCACCTTTTGTTGCCCGGAACAATAATTCAGCGATTCAGGAATCTGATTTTGTTGAGAATGCTATTAACGAGCTTATTAGTTTGGATTGTATCACCGAAGTTTTTACACCTCCTACTATAATTAATCCATTATCTGTGTCTATTCAGAAGTCAGGGAAAAAGCGCTTGATCTTGGATCTTCGTCATGTCAATCTATATCTTTTCAAGTTTAAGTTTCGATGCGAGGACCTGTCCGTTGCCAGAGAAGTTTTAAATCCCGGAGATTTCATGTTCTCCTTTGACTTAAAATCGGGTTACCATCACGTGGATATCTTTCCAGATCATAGGCAATATCTGTCGTTTTCTTGGACCTTTTCGTCCGGTCATACTAGATATTTTCAGTTTTCAGTTTTGCCATTTGGCCTTAGTTCTGCTCCTTATTTATTTACAAAGCTTCTCAAGCCGTTAGTCAAGAAATGGAGATCCGAGGGAAAGTCTATAGTTTTTTTTTTTATTATTATTAATTATCTATTTTTTACAGCGCGCATACTTACATTATTAATTACAAAAAACTACGTATAAAACTACAACAATACAGCTACTTACGCTAATTACAACTTGCTCTAATTACAATGCTTGACGAAACAACAGTATTATTTAAACCGCTTACGTTACACTACTTTTTAATCGCGGACAATTACTACAAACTTTTACTACGGTTACTAGAACTAGTGAAAACTGCAAAAAAAAAAATGACAAAAAAGCGACAATTTACAGTATATTTAGCTATATTTACAGTTTAACTTGCACCTTTGCTCTGCTAGTTTCTATTTCTATTTTGTTTTTAAGGATAGCCAAGAAAGCGTCTAAGAAATAATCTTCCTCATTTTTTGAAGCGGTGTAAATATAATATTTTGCAATTATTGTACAGAGGTTTAAACCGAGACACAGAGGCACGGTGTCTGTGATGCCATAAAGTATTTGTGCTTCAGAGAGCGTGATTACAGTATTGTTTTTTCTGTACCACCAATCAGTAAACTCTGTCCAAAACAGCTGGACGTTGGGGCAAGTTACGAAGAGATGTGTAATTGTTTGCTTTTCAGCACATAAATGACAGTGGTCGTGCTCTTTAATACCGAATTTATGTAATGCAGCATTGGTGGGTAAAATATGGTGTACAATCTTGAACTGAAACATCGAGAGTTGAATATCTTTAGTGGCCTTGAAAGGCATCATGTACGTTTGATAAATTTGCTGGTCGTTCAAATTAGCTCTTTTCAGTCTTTTTTCGGCGGTGGCAGAAACGAACTTCTTTTCAACAAGGTAGTTAGTAGCAAGTTTGCAAGAGAGCTTCTCAAGGGGAATTCTATCCATGTTTGTAGGTTCCTTCGAATGCGGCTGTAATTTGCCTTTCAAAGTTTTAATCCAGTTAGATGGAATTGCTTGGCATAAACCGTAATAGGTTAGAAAGTTAGTTTTAAGGGCAAAGTGAGAGCAGAAATCTCGGTAAGATGTAAATGTGTCACCGTTGAAGATATCTCTAATTTTTTCTACACCCGCTTCATGCCATTCTTTGTAGTACACTGAGTAGTTACCAATCCTGATGAATCTATTGTTCCAAAGAATTTCATCAAGTATTTCCTCTTCTGAGGACGGAGTAAACAAATTGATTGACTGCCAAACCAACAAGGCTTTCTCGTAAAATTTGAGAGGAATTCTTACATTGAGATTTTTGAGATCAAAATTGCACTTAAGGAGAAATTTGCCACCACATTTTTCTAACATGGTAACAGGGATATGCGTCCAGCTCGTGGAAGGGTAACCGTTATCAAGTCTTCAGATCCAGGTCGCTTTGAGAGCGTTGTTTATTGCATCAAAATCAGGCATTCCAAGACCTCCTTTTGCTCTCGGTCCAATCATTGTGGTTTGCTTTATCTTTGGGGTTTTCTTGCGCCATACGAATTGGGATATAACTTTATTAACATTTTGAATGAAATTAGATGTAACAGGGAGGACAGCGGTGTTATAAATAAGTTTGGAAAGGGCTAGTGCTTTTAGGATGACAATACGGCCATGTAGAGTTAAGTTCCTAGGGTACCACAGGTTAAGTAGGGAAGTCATTGAAGACAATTTCTGTTCAAAGTTCTTTTGAAAGGCAGCCTCTTCATCATAGGAGAAGTGTATACCGAGCGCAAGTATGGGATCTTTTGGCCATGTTATGTCTAGAGGTTCCTCCAAGTTGTTTTTGTTTGCGCCCAGCCACATGCCCTCTGTTTTACTTTTGTTTACTTCGAGACCTGAGCAGTTTTGAAAGGTATTGAGCAGTTGGAATAAATTTTGGGCAGATATACTATCGGAAACAAAAACAGTGGTATCGTCTGCGTATTGTGAAATTTTGAATTCTTTTCCGTAAATATTGATTCCTTGGATACCTGCATTAGACCTTATTGCGTTAGCAAGAATTTCGGCGCAGAGCACAAACAGGGAGCCAGAAAGTGGGCACCCTTGGCGAACACCTCTTTGTAGATTAAAGAAAGCGGAGGTGTAACCATTATTTGTTACACAGCTTGAACAGTCAGCGTAAAAGGTTCGAATCCACTGTTGTAACTGAGGGCCGAAATTTAAAGCCTCCAAGGTCTTAAAAAGGAAGTTCCAGTCAACGGTGTCAAAGGCTTTTTTAAAGTCAATAAAAATCGCCATGCCGGGAATGTTTTCCAGCTCAGTTATCTTCATGATGTCATTGATGAGTCTAATATTCTGTCCTATGTAGCGGCCCTTGACATAGCCAGTTTGGTCTTCATTTATTAATTTGGGAAGGACTTTAGCGATTCTGTGAGCTATTGATTTTGTTGCTATTTTATAATCAACATTAAGTAACGTTAATGGTTTCCAATTTTCTAAATACAGCTGGTTCTTTCGTTTTTTTGGTATGACCTTTATTATACCTTGTCTTTGAGTGATATTTAGTTTTCCTAATTTATGGGCGTAATTAAAACTTTCTACCATTTCTTCGCCGAGTAGATGCCAGAAGTGCAAATAAAACTCAACCGAGAGGCCATCACTGCCTGGGCATTTGTTTTTGGCACTGTTTGAGGACATTGAAACACTCGCTTTTAGATAAAAGCTGTTCAAGCTCATGCAGGTCGTGCTCTTCTAACTTAACCAGGTTAGGGTCTTGTAGGAAGGCATTATGTGTGTCACTATTGCAGGGGGCCTTTGCATACAAATTTTCATAAAATGCTCTTTGCATTTCTAAAATCTCATTTTCACAGGTAGTTTCCCTTCGTCCGTTTTAAGTCTAGTTATATGTGTTTTTGTGAACCTCCTTTTTTCAAGATTTAAAAAGTATTTGGTGTTTTTCTCCCCTTGTTCATGCCAACGTATTCTGCTTCTAATCATTGCTCCTTCAGTTTTATATTCAGCAATCTGGTTGAGTTGGGCTCTTAATTGGTAAAGCTTTGCAATGTTTTCTTTTGATCTATTTGATTGCAGTAAGGTCATGTCGTCAATTTCTTTTTGAAGGTCGCATTCCTTATTTCTTTTTATTCTATTTTTCCTTTTTGAATATTGGACGCAAAATCCTCTTATCTCCATTTTGAACATGTCCCAGTACAGGCCTTTGTCAGTGAGATAGCTGTGTTTATTTTTGTATTCGGGTATTTTGCTTTTGAGCTCATTAATGAAGTTTGCGTCTTTTAACAACGAGTTGTTAATTTTCCAAAACCCGGGTCCCCGTTTAGCATATTCTTTGGATTGTAAAGTAAAAGCGATAGCGCTGTGATCGGATATTGTGGGGTTGATGTTTATATCAATGGCAGACGGCAATTCTTTCGAAACAAGCCAGTAATCCAAACGACATTGCACTTTCAAGGAATTATCGCGCCATGTGTATTGTTTTTTGTTGGGATGTTGATCTCTCCAAATGTCTTGAAGTTTGAATCGTCCGACTAAGCCTTCAATCTCATCAATGACTTTTTGTTTCTTTTGAACCGGAGCTCCACCTGTTTTATCTATAGGTGCTAATGAGCAATTCAAGTTGCCTCCCAAGATGATTTGTGAATCTGCATACGGTAAAAGAATGTTGTCAAGGTTACGAAAAAACGCTGTCTGAGCGGTAATGTCATTTGGCGCGTAAATATTGCTTAGCAAGAAGGACGATTCAAACATGTTGGTTTTTAGCAACAGATACCGACCTTTCTTGTCAGCGATGGCGCTTTCGATTTCAAAATCTAAATTTGGCTTGAACAATACCATCACACCTTTTGAATGCGTGGTACCGTGGCTATAATAAATTTTCCCTCCCCATTCAGCTTTCCATATTTCTTCGACACTTTTGGATGAATAGGTTTCTTGTAAAAAAGCGACGTCGAATTTTTGGTTATGAAGCCATCTGAACACCCGCCGCCTCTTTCTAGCTTGGTTTAAACCTCTTACATTCAAAGAACAAAAGGAGAGTCTAAAAGGAACAGTCATGGGTTTTTTGCAGCACAGATTCTATGTGATTCATTGAGAAAGATGCTAAATAGCGATTTTGAACTGTCAACAAACACGGCAAACACACTATAAACAATGAAATAAAATGCGAAATTAAAGTTAAACTATATAAATGGGGTGACTCGAACGTGGGGACTAAACATAACATGAAGAGAGCACATGCTGCTCGGTATTTAACTAGACCTCTGTAGGCAAACATTAGCGAGATCTACAAACTAACCTTTAAACTGGGCTTGGCTGAGCAAGGAACCCAGAGAAACAAGAGAAGAGAAAAAAATATATCTTACGTTAGCTCCGTTGGAAGGACTATAGTGATTCGGTTGGAGTGTATACTTGTCCATTGATGTACAGTTTGTCGAAGATGAGTTTTGCGTCTTGACCTCTCTTCTTTGCGTCTTTAAGAATCGGGACAAGTGCTTTTCTCTTGTCGACGATTTCTTTCAGGAAATCGCATGCCACAGCGAAATCAGTTCCTTTAAGATATTTTGCCCGAGATAAGACAAACTCCTTGTCTTTGTAAAAGGAAAATTTTGCAATAAGTGGTCTAGGTTTTTCATCTGAGGAATTAGCTGGTTTTCCGACGCGGTGAACGCGCTCCAAATAAATCCCGCTTGCATCTTTGCTTATTTTGAGGTTTTCCTCCATGAACTTTCTCAAGATTTTTTCAGATTTTTCTGCCGATTCATTCTTTTGCTCAGGTAGATTGAAGAAATTAAGATTATTTCGCCGACTGTGACTTTCAAGCTTGATGGCTCGTTGCTTTTCTTCGTTAGCTTGTTTTGTTAAACACTTTTGTTTAGCTCGTTGATGGCAAGTTCTTGAGTAGCCAGCTTCTTTTGTAGCCCTTCAATTGAAGTATGGGCAAAACTCAGGCTATCTTCTAGCTCCTTGTTCTTTTTCTCCAGGTTTTCTTGTTTTTGTTTGAGTACTTCCATTTCTCCGATGCAGGTTAAGGCCTTGTCAAGTTTGCTGTTAATCTCGGCGAGTGATTCCGCCATGTTTGTACAGCCGTGGCAATATTCTATCTCGCAGTCCTCATTATCAGTTTGCGAGCCTTTACTTCGTTTTCTTCTTTTGCGAGTGGAGCTTTCCTTGGTTGCTTGTTGTTCATCTGCCATTTTCTCAGCTCTCGGGCTCCCTAGGAGGATTACATTTGCTTTGAAGGCAGAGCGCTTCAGAAGACGTCCGACCTCGCCGAAAGCTAGACCGGTTCTATAGCTATAGTTGCCTTCCTAGACGATGGTTTAGGGGCGGCCGCTGTCTGTATCAAAGCGAAGATCTCTAGTTTGGCTGTTCATTCTGACCTACTAAAGTCTGGTTTCCTACCTAATGAAGAGAAATCCGTTTGGGATCCTACTCAAGTGATTACCTGGCTTGGGACTGTTATTAACACTTCCCAGTGCGTTATCAAAGCCACGGACAAGAGAATTGATTCTCTTATTAACGATTCATCATCTCTCTTATGTTCGGAGCGCTCCTTGCACCAGGTTCGCAAGCTTGCAAATGTGTGTGGACAAATTATCTCGCTCGGGAACTGCGTCGGGAACGTCACTAGACTTATGACCAGGAACACCTTTCTGGTTATTAACTCCACTGCTGATTGGAATTCACTTGTTTCTTTGACACCTGAATGTTTACACGAATTGAATTTTTGGAAAAACAATCTCGCTGATATCAACGGCCTTCCTTTGTGGCCTATTAAGCGCAAGCCTTCCAAAATCGTTTACTCTGATGCGTCCAATTCAGCCTGCGGGAGTTACATACAATTCGAGGACAAAATGTTTCACCAAAATTGTTCTGATTATGAGAGTGCACAAAGTTCGACTTTTCGCGAACTTCTTGCTGTTTCATTGTCCTTGAAGGTGTTCAAGGATTCTCTTGGTGCGCAGACTGTTGTCTGGTATACAGACAACCAGAATGTTGTTCGCATCGTTAACATCGGATCCAAAGTTCCAGCTTTGAAACAGTTGGCTCTTGATGTTCACCGACAATGTCTCATCGGCGGTATTAGCATTGACATGCAATGGATTCCCAGGGACCTCAACACTTGTGCCGACGATATTAGCAAGTTAGTTGATTACGATGATTATGCAATCAACGATTCTGTTTCTTATGCTCTCGACGAGCTCTGGGGTCCACACACTTGTGATAGATTCGCCTGCCATTACAATGCAAAGCTTCAGGTTTTCAATTCTAGGTATTATCAGTCCGGCTCGTCTGGCGTCAACGCTTTCGTCCAAGATTGGTCCAACGACAACTGGCTTTGTCCTCCTGTCTGTTTGACATGCAAAGTCGTCAGTCATTTGAAGCTCTGCAATGCGTCTGGCACTCTCATCGTTCCCCTTTGGAGATCAGCGCATTTTTGGCCCATCCTTTGTTTCGACGGTGTGCACTGGAGCAGTTTCGTTCATGATTGGGTGGTCCTCCCTGATCTTCCCCGTCTGTTCATCAGAGGCAAAGCCAAGAATTCCATTTTCGGATCCGGTCCGCTAAATTTCTCAATGGTAGCTTTGCGCATTAATTTTAGTATTGCACCCAGGCAAGGTCCTGCGTTAGTTTGCAATGCATTTCGCGTTCCACAGTGTTAGCGCATTGTTTTCTGGCTTTGAGGCGCCTTGCTTGAAGCATGCGGCCCTTTGAGACGTACCCTTGAGGGGTCTGTGATATTTGTATACAGTACCCTTGAGGGGCCTTTGATTTGAGACTGTTAACGTTAAAGATTTCTATACAGTGCCCTTGAGGGGTGAATAGATTGTGTTTATTGCAGTTTTGTTTCTGCGTTGTATAAGCGTACTTAAATATAACATTGTTTTTTCTCTGAGGCTCCTTGTCTGTATTTATTTGTTGTTTATTCTCTCATTGTGTTGTTTAGGCCCCATTTGTCTTTATCCCTGGCGAGCTTCCGCTTGTCCTTTGTATTCCTTTATTATCACTTGGTTTTTGTTTTTTCTCTAGATATTTTTGATACAGAGTTCTGGACTTCCCCTACATGTGATACAAGAGAGGTTGCTTTGTTGACGGAGAATATGAAGTTTACAGCTCTTGCATCCAGGGCTTCCGGGACTTCTCTTTGTTATACAAGGGTTTTCAACAGATGGAGATCATTTGCTACTACCGTTCTGGGTACCAGTCCCTTCCCGGTAGAGCCCTTCCATTGTGCCTTGTTTCTACAGTATCTACTGGAGTCAAGCAGATCAGTTTCTTCTATCAATTCCGCCTTCTATGCTTTCAAGTGGCTGCATGATCTGGTGGCCGTGAGTTCCCCTACTAGTCATCCCACTGTTGTGGCTGTGAAAGAAGGTGCCGTTCGTTCTGCGTCCTCACCGGCTAACCACAGAAAAGAGC
The DNA here is from genome assembly GCF_042242905.1 of Orbicella faveolata. NCBI lineage: Eukaryota > Metazoa > Cnidaria > Anthozoa > Scleractinia > Merulinidae > Orbicella > Orbicella faveolata. The sequence continues at coordinate 27,728,439 of NW_028301576.1, forward strand.
CTCTTGAGGCGGAGCATCTCAGGAAATTAGCTGAAAAAACTGACTTGCATGACCTCTTACAGTTGCGTAATTTAGTTATGTTTGTTTTAGCTTTTTCCGGCTTTTTTCGTTTTTCCGAGTTGTCACTTATTTGAAGCAAAGATGTTAAGTTTAATGATGGTTTTCTTTCTATTTTTATCGAAAAAAGTAAAGCCGACCAATTAAGGGAGGGTCAGTCCGTGGTTATTGCTGAGTCAGCTGGTTCTAGTATTTGTCCTGTGGCCCTTCTTAAGCTATATATGTCAAGTTCTAACCTTTCTTTTGATTCTGAGGAGTACCTTTTCAGGCCTATATCATCGTCTAGCAATCGCAAGCGTCTTGTGTCTGTCAATAAGCCTATATGTTATTCGACTTATAGAGAGTCGTTTAAGAAGTCTTTTCGCGATATTGTTCCAGATATTTCTAAATTTAGTACCCACTCTGCCAGATCAGGTGGGGCGACTTTGGCTGCGAACTCCGGTGTCCCTGAGAGGAATCTTCAACGTCATGGCCGTCGGGCTTCAACCTCTGCCAAGAACATTTACGTCAAAGACTCTCTAGCAAGTAGATTAGAAGTGTCAAAATCATTCTCTCTCTAGCTCAAGCCCTTTCTTTTCACCTCTATGTTGGCTTGGCTGGCCAACGCACCCAATTTAATCACTGTCTAGTGTGTCCTGATGTGTAGTGGAGGCAAAATATGTAATTTGTGATGATCTTAAATTAGCATAAATTACTATTTTGCCGCCACGGACCAGAGGGCTGGGTACGGGTTTGAGGTGTGCAGTGTATAGTGGGATTTGAGTTTGTAATCGGTGACAGTTGGCGAGGTGAGACATTCTATGGCCAGCCTTTGCCGTGTTTAGGTTAAGTTTGGTTTTCTTTTAATAATATCATCAGTTGTAATCCACTGTTGTACGTTTATTTAGTTCTCTTATTGCTATTATATCACTGTATAAAGCCTTAGGTTTATTATTCTACAGTACTGATGTTAACCAAGGATACCCTAAAACCCCGAGGGTTGCACCACTGCCTTGGTCGGGGGCACACGTTCCCAATTTTCTCCACTTGCTGGTTTTAGGGTTTTCGTGTCCGGCTTTGGTGCACTTAGCAATTGTCTTTTTATTCATAGCTTGTATTATATGCTGAGATGGAATAAACGGGACGATGGCTTGGCTGGCCAACGCACCCATTTTAATCACTGTCTAGTGTGTCCTGATGTGTAGTGGAGGCAAAATAAAACATTGGTGAGCAGAGGACCAAGAGGGGATCCCATTGCGACCCCATCTGTTTGCTCATAGAGATTTCCATTGTACTGAAATAGTTGATTCTTAGTGGCTACGTTGAGTAGTTCAATTAGCTGGTCTCTTGATAGGTTCAGTTCATGGGTCTTGCTGAACCAGTCATCACTGAAAGCTTTGTCAGCTAAAATCTGGATAGTTTCATCCAGTGGTACATTGGTGAATAAAGAGGTGACATCGTAGGATACTAGGATATCATCTCTGTTGATCTCAAGGCTTTGTACTTCGTTGACAAACTCAAAGGTGTCTGTAACCGTGTATTGATTGCATGAGAGTGGTTTCAATTTTTCATCCAGCCATTTAGCCAACGCATAGTTATATGTATTTGTAGCGGAGAGAATTGGACGCATAGCAAGTTGTGCCTTATGCTTCTTTGGTAGGCCATATAAGTGTGCAAGTCTAGAACCTTTGGTACGGATGGAGTCGGCAATCGGCTTGGGTAGTACTTTAGATATGACAGCACAAATTTGCTTTTCCCGTTGTAAAAGCGGATGATGATGATATTATCATCCGCTTTTACAATTTCAAAAGGTATTCACTTGAAAAATGTGTGATCCTTTGTTATTATGTTAATTTGTAGAGACTATAGAAATCAAATCCTCGATATCGCATTATTTGTTCACTTTGAAAGACCCAGGGGAGACGCCATACCTGAAGCTGCGAGAGTTTCGCCGGAGGGTGTTGGACTGAAGGCGCTATTTGTATGAACAGCGTGCAGAGTGCTGTGTGCAGACTGGGATACAGTGTCCTTGATGGCAAAATGCTGTGCTGGACTAAGGGCATCTCTTTGATCGGTAGACTGATTGGTATGGAAGAGATCTTCCTCTGCATCTGACTGTAGCATGTCTTCAATAGAAGACAGCGAGGCACAGTTGGAGAGGGCGTTGTACTCTGAAATGCTGAGACGCCGGCCTTGTGTGGCATTGATTCCACCAGCTGCAGTGGACAGCTGTTGCGTAGATGTTTTGTTTGCCGTAGGACAAGTGCATTAAGGCAGACCAGGTCTTCGTTTGGATTGACTGGCCTTCCCGTTGATGCTTGCTTGAGCTAGGCAAGGAGTTGCACTTTGGAGCCCGTTATGGGCAAATTCAGCGATTGAAGATGGAGTTTTAGGACCTCACTGGATAGCTTCGATAGGTCTTCACTTCTGGTAGCGACCCAAGCATTGTTTGATGAGCAGCGAGGGTGAACCATGGAAGGTTTAAAAATTAAATGATAAATTTACAATAGGTAATGGCTACGTTGCTTAGACAAACTCAAAATGGACTCTGAACAGTTTTCTGAGCTTTTATGTGGAGAGGTTCATCTGCTGGTAAGCCAGTAGAAAAGGCTGTGCTACTGAACAGCTTACCCCAGCACGTGTAACATCTTAAATGTGAATAGTGCTTTAATGCTTTGCACCAATGCTATGGTTCGTTATTACATTCTGAACGTAACAAGGCTACAATGTTTTAGGTTTAGCTACAATAAAGCTTACAGTTTGCTGACCTTTGGAATACAACTGCTCAATAGCTCTATAGAAAGTGATGCTGCCATGAACGGCTCATTGAGAATCCATTAACTATATTTTACTGGTGTGACAGTAAAATCTCATTTATACAGCAAGAAAACAAACATTTCATCAAATTGACACAATTCGAATCGTGAGATAAGATCGCAAGATACTGCAAGAAGTGAAAGATCATATTAATACAAATTGCTCTCAAACATTATTAAAAAGTCAACAAACTACAACAGAGAATATTGTTTTCCCGTGCTCGTGAAAAAAGTCTATAATGGCAGTTATTCAAATAGAAAGCATTTAACATTTCTTCAAATTATTCACACAATTCGAATCGCAAGATAAGATTGTGAGATACTGTGTGAAGCTCTCACGTATTATTAAAAACTGCAAATTAACTACAACTGAGAACATTGTTTTCCCGTGCCCGTAAAAAAAGTCTATAATGGCAGTCATTCAAAGAGAAAACATTAAAAATTTCATCAAATTATTGACACAATTCGAATCCCGAGATAAGATCGCAAGATACTGCGAGAAGTGAAAGATCATACTCATACAAATTTCTCTCACTTATTATTAAAAACTCTACAAACTACAACTGAGAACATTGTTTTCCCATGCCCGTTAAAAAAGTCTATGAATGCCAGTCAAATCCTACAATGTCAGTCAAAACAATTGCTTAAAGAACAGCAAACATTTCTTTTAGCCATGGACATTTTGCTGCATCATCCGATGTCGCTTTTCTCACTGAATGTAGTGAATTGGCAGTAGCTGTTGGCAATAAATCCAGAATAGCTAACGCCATTCTCCCCAAGGAAAAAAACATTGGACGCCACACTCTGTTGTCGTGTTCCCTGCACGATTTCAGTGGTGATGTGCGCATAAAGTTTGCAATATCTCTCTTGTGTGGAGGAAGACAAAGACATTAGTGGCTTCGGCTTAAAGATGAATCGCACCTTCCTGAAATTAATAATCAAGGGATTCCACTTTTCTTGTGAAAGACCTCCCATTTCATTTGTGCAGGTGACCACGATTTTTTCAGCTTAAACTCCTTGACAGCCACCAAGATCTCTCAGTAGTGTGCTAAATAGCACATACCAAAGGTTCCTTGTTCCAATGATTTTTCAGATCTGATGATTTCTGAAGGATCAATTTCCATAATAGATTCTTCGTGGTGTGTACACAGGTATGTAACTGCATGCTTTTTTGATGCTTGGTCTGGTCTTTGGGTTGGTTCGGGGCTTTTTTCTTGAACCATGCTCAGTCTTGCTTCTTGCTGCTTGGCAGCGTCAAGGCTTTTACCGGACTAGCTAGCTGAAGTGAGTTTTCAACACCCTTCTTGTTCTTCTTCCTTTGTCTATTCCTATCCCTTGCCCTATCGCTAGCGCTGTAATTGGCAGATCGCCAACATGACATTTTTTCCAGGAAGGGGTGGTAGGACAATTAAAAATATGACTAAGAGCTTTTCATTAATGATTTTCTTTGACTAACTAACAAGATTTTTTTTGATTTGTCGTGTTGTGCACAAATTTTTTGCTTGCACAAAATCGTTTGAGTGATGTTTAGACCCTTTTGGCATTTGCCCATTCCACTCCTCTCCTCGTTGAACAATAACACAATTGACCATTGACATGACCCATTGAAATTAGTGCATATTCTACTGGGGTTATATTCTGTCCTCAGATAACAACAGCTCAAATTGAACTGACTACCCAAAAAAGACAGAACTGAGTGTGAAATTAGTGCATATTCTATTGGGGTTGTATTCTGTCCTCAGATAACAACAGTTCAAATTGAACTGATCACCGAAGAAAGACAGAACCGAGTTTGAAATTAGTACATATTCTATCAGGTATATATTCTGTCCTCAGATAACAACAGCACAAATTGAACTGACTACCCAAGAATGACAGAACTGAGTTTGAAATTAGTGCATATTCTATTGGGTAATTATATTCTGCCCTCAGTTTTCTTTCAGTTATGCAGGTTATAACAAGTAGTACTTGTTACCCCGGCATTACAAAAAGGCAAACAGTTAATTACAAAAAAATATGATATGAAATAAATTAAACACTCCAATTTAAAATCTGTAACATAAGATCTTTTCGGTATAAGTCCATGTCACAATAGTGCCACTGAAAATTTCTGATGTACAAGGAGCCCTTTTCAAGGAAAGCTTTGGCAGCCATAATTACACCAATGCCACAACCTCCGGTGCCAATCATTCTGGAGTCAACAGGTGCTTGTGATGGCATTCCAAAACGGCTTAAGTAATTACAACGCTGCCAGAACTGTGTTTGGAGGTTTGGGTGAGATGGATGCATTTCAGCAAGCATATGTAGCAACTCTTTGATAGCAGGACGTACTGTAGGTGGGACAACAGATGTTGGTCTATCATCAAAATAAATGTTCATATTTGCCAGGTCAAGAACTACTAGACCCCAGTGGTTTGGCATGTGGACTGTTACCAAGATTTGTTTAAGACTCAAAATTTGTTAAAATGGATGTTTCCATTGTCACTTTAGGTTGTTTAAATGTTGCATTGCCAGACTTTGTCCATTCATAGACTTTTGTAGGAAAGTAAATGGTTTCATTATTCCCATTTGCTCTGGCCTCTTCAATGTACTTTCCAATGGAAATGTCTATAATAAAACTGTTGATGTGCCTCTCAGCAAGATCTGAAAAAGAAATTACATTGATGCTTTTCTTTCCAAACCTCAGAATTGAACTGTTTCCTAGATGATGCAAAAGAGCTTCTTGAAGTCCTGAGGAGCATTTTATTTGCCCCAACCAATTTGCTTCAGAAGACACTTTATGCTTGGTATCTGCTATTGTGCACAACTGCTTCAGAATGGTTAGGCCCTCTTCAGGGAATTGTCCTATTCCTGTGATTTTGACACCAGATGGATTTCTTCCATCTTTTTTTTTTTCACTGTCAAAAGGTTTTGGAGCTTTCTTAACAAGACTTTCAGAAGGATGCTCATTTAAATCACATGGATCATGTAAGTCTGAAGGAGAGCCAAAAATGGAGATAGAGCTGTTGTAGAAGAACATGTAGTTGATACTGGTGGTAGCAAACTGAACAGTGGAACAACTTCAGCTCTTGTTATTGCCTTGGCCATGGCATTGTGCAAGATGGCGTTTGAATCCTCTTTCTTCTCAGTAACATCTGGGGAAATAGGCGCAATTACCAGTGAGTCATCTGACAAAGAATCACTAGAGCTCTCACATACTGCATCTTCAGAACTGGCAGAGTTTTCCAGAGCATCCTTTTTAATGTGCACATGTTGAATCTCCATTTTGACACCTAGAGAGCAAAAACTGTTGCTTTCATGTTGTGGGGTGTCTCCTTCCCAATCCACATCATTGGACAGGACTTTCGTGTACTGGAGTTCCCAGTGCTTGTGGCTGTACTCCAAAATACTTAATGCCACTTTCTCATCGACACTTGTTCCATGTTCCTTACAATACCTGTACAGGAGAAAGTCGTCTCCAAACATCTGTTTGAAAAGATCATTGATCATCATAATCCAGCTTTTTGTGTCCTCTGACCATGATCTAATATCAATGCTTTTCCATTCACATCCACAGTAGGTGAACTTTTTCTTCCCTGTGAGTTTAAAATAGGTGATATTCATTGAAAATGTTTGATACATTATGAGCTGACCTGATCACCCAACAAAATACTTGATTTACAATAATTTTAAATATGTAATTACACATAAATCCTTACATATTATTGTCGACTAGTTGCTAATTTAACACATATTTTCTCTTGATCGTCAGGATTTGTTTTGTACCACTAAAATACACTGGAGTCACCCAACATGAGTCACACAACTTGATGTTCATTTGGGACTGAAATTTCAACAGTATATTTCAACAACACATGCCCTTCATGTTTGCAAAAATTTCCAAAAAAAACTTTGTTTGCATCTTTCCGGTAAGCAAACCTTAGTCATGCATCATATGTACGTTGTACTTTAAACATGCATGAAATTGATTTAAAATGATTTGAAGCTAGTTTGATATTTTCCCTTGTTCCAGATTTTATTTCTAGATTGATTTCATCCATCCGAAAAATACAAACTAGTTTGAGATCATGTTGACCAGAAATGCATTTTAAACGGGTGTCTGGAAAACTCAAATAGCGAATAGCAAATAGTGACGAATAGCAAATAGCAAATAGTAACGAATAGTCCTAAAAAATACATTTGCTTGCATCTAAGCCTGAACATGTGATAAAAAGTTCAAATTGGCTATGAAACATTACTTGTTTGTGAAATTTTTAAAGTCTGAAACAATGTCCGGGAATGGAAGTGTAGTGACGATACCAAATTTTTTTAACTAGGGTAGATTGAACCATTTGAAGCTATTAAAAATGGATTTGCCAATCCATTGTTTAAAACCCCTCAAAAGGTTCACCAACTTTATGCTCAGCAAGTGAGCAAGTGCTAAACACATGGCATGACTTAATTAGTCTGGGCGTTTGAAGTTAAATTTTCGTAAATCGTTCCATATTATCCGCTTGACAAATGAAGAAGAGTTGAAGTTTAGGTCTTACTCAACGTTTTAGAAAGCCTTTTCTATATAAAAAAAGTTAGATTTGACCAAATTTGTGCAGGCATAATTTTAGTTATCGTCAGCACACTTGTGTAACTACTTGTGCGAAAAATAAGCATTGCCGGACGTTGCTTCAATCTTCACAATATTTAATACAAACATGAAATGTAGTGTATATTTTGGACAAGTCATCACTATTTGTACTATTCGTCACTATTCGCGACTGTTCATACTCTTCACTATTCGCTATTCACGACTATTTGCTATTTGCTATTCGGGATTTCCAGACACCCATTTTAAACTGCAATATATACACAGAAATTTAGCTCAGTTGACTCCTAATCCTAACCACGCACCTGAAATGACGCATTCTTTTGCCTGATGGAATGCATATCGCAAGGATGACAGCGTTGTCGAATACCAGTGGGTGAGGATTTGATTCACTAAAAGCAAAGTTATGCCAACATTACAATTTAATAGAAAGCAATCTTAGGATTACTAGGATAGGTATCTCAGAGGTACATAATACATGTATTCCTTTGTTGATAGTTTTACATACTGTAGAATTAATTCATCACATAAAATAACTGCAATAATTAATGTTGATACTGGTGTCTGTGACCTACAGTTTTTATGACTTACAGTAGTTTAATACATAACTAGGTTACTAGACTTGCAAGACTGCCCTGGTCCAGAGGCACCATGATTTGTAGCCCTTGAATAGAGTTGTCTGTGGAGCTTGTGTGAAGCCTTAAATCCTTGCCCAGAATATTTATACATTGAACGGAAGTGCCTCAGAAGCATGGCACTATGGTCTACAACCAGATGCCCATAATCACTTGTGCTAAGGTGATGGCCAAAAAGTTTCTTCAAGAGAAATCCCCACTCTTTGCACTGTAAAATAACCATTACATAGTTATGCTGATAAATGTTTATCACTCACTAAATAAAAACAATACAGTCACACAAAATGTTTGGCTTGAAACCACAAAATTGTGTTGACACAAACCAGACTAACAATTTAAGAACATGAATCAACATTTTAATAATAGTTAGCTAGCTTAATGTAATTTGGACAAACAGGAGAAAAAGTGGGGAAATTCTGAACATTAATTATGAACAGTGTAGCTATGACAATATTCCTGTTTGTTTGCTTGTTGTTTGTTTTTTCTTGACAATGACTGAAATTGTGTTAAAAAGGTCTATGGGTCTGAAATTCACATATATTGTGATACTTGAACCTTAGTAGGTATAAAAGTGAGTTTTGTAGCAATTACCTATAGTATACCATTACCTTTACTTCATAGATGTCAATCAGCTGATCTTCATCTTATTTAAACACTTTATCACGTATGGTTAGAGCAATGTCTCCTCAATTGCCACAGACTTAAAAGATATCAACAAAAAAACTTAATGTAATCAATGACTAATCAATGACTGAAAATTTGGTAACCTATGGATTATTCATCGACTACTCATTGATCATCAGCAATAATCAATAACCAATCAATGATTACCCATTGATTACTTATTAATGTTATTGATGTCATCAATTAGTTATGTCTGATATGTAGCAAATATTCCTGAGGAAGCTGCACCCTACATATGATTTGTCACAACATGAAAAGAAGATTACTTTTAGTTGGGACAGACTACATGTAATTTAATTAGCCCAAGTTCTCATAACCTCAAAGAAACAGTGACGATTAATGCAGTAATAATGTATGTATGGACTTGCGAGAGCTGCATGTTGTTTGCTACAAAATCAGTTCGTTACTGGTCTTTACATTGACAAAAAAACTCAATTTGAAGCCGAGCTGCAAATTTTCCAAAGGGTTCATCACTGGGGCATGGTGGTGGTTCTTTTCCACATCTTTTTCTCTTTTTCTTCTTTGGTTCCTGAAATGTCGATTGGCCGTTCTTCAAGTCCAAGAACCTCTTTTCCACTTCCTTTTGTTTGTTTAGCCAAAAATCATTTTGACTCCCCAAAAATGCTGTCAACTCTATTAATGTTAGAGAATAAAAGAAGTATTATAATTGTGGTTCTTTAAAACAAATCACATAATTTGATTTATACACATGATCACAATCTGGAAACTGTTTTGTATAAAATGAGATTTCATGACCATCAGCATACAATTAACTACAAATGTACCTGTAGATCTGCACATACCAATAGCATTTGAATTCTCAGTCAGGCAAGGTCAAGGCGTTGCTATGGCAATTACCGTTTGAGGCAAAGAGCTCCTAAAACCTATCCTTAAATGTGTAAATTTATTAATGTGAAAAGTTTCTTTCATTTATTTTTTCCAAAAAATGGTCCATAAATTAATTTCCACTCATCCCTTTTTGCAGTACATACCTTTTGCATCTTTCAGGTTGACTGTTTCTTGTCTTGTGCCAAAATCCTGTGCAAATGTTTCTCTTTCAAGAATTACATTAATGAACTACAAAATGTAGCAGTAAATTAAGTCATTAATTCATAACTTTAGTACTGGTACACTGTATCCCTACAAGAAATAAAACTGATAAACAAATGTTCAACCACCAGCGAGGCAAAGATTAGAAGGAGACTGAAAAAAGGGCAGGGACAAAAGTTGCACCAGATCAATGTGGATTGCTGAATTGAATAAGAATAGCAACAACTGTTGTAAAATTACTTCATTCTTGAATAGCTGCTATTCTTACATGTATTCAAATCAGTGATCCAAGTTGATCAAATCTGACTTTTGTCTCTGCCTGGAAAAAGGTTTTAAACTACTTGAAGCTTAACAGCTTGCTTGGTAAAACACTTGGAAAACACCAAGACATGTCTTAGCCTAGTTTCTTGTGTTGCTTTCATTAGATGTCATAAGCGGTGGAGTCATAAGAAGAATGAAAATCAGAAGAAAATGTAAATGTTCTAATTCTCCTGACTCTGATTTCATCAAGCTTTAACAACTCTGCTTATGAAAATTATTTTTGATTTTAACTAGCTAGGTCAAAGGGGCTCTCACAGCTCAGATTAATTATGACTCTCACTATGACTGCATCACTATTGAAAACCAGTCTTGAGACTTGCACCTTTGAATTAGGACCACGATAATCCAGTGGCAGTGGCAGTTAAGTTCACAAGATGCCTTTACTCAATATATAAATTTCTGTTTACCTCGTCCATAAATATACAATATCTATCAATAAAGTTCAGACACGTACCAGTATCCTCTCCTCAAAGTAAGTAACATAATTTAAAATAACTTGCTCTGCAGAACCACAGCATTCCTGATAGTATTTCTCCACTTTATTGGGTGGTAAGGATCTTTTCAGTATTGTTTCAAAATTTTTAAGAACTTCTCTTTCAGTGGATCCTGAAGGGAAAAAAAGATTAGCACAATTTTGAATTCTTCTCATCCTTCATTTTCTAATAATGAAGGCAATTGATGTGATATGTTATATAATTATACCTTATCCAGATAAAACCTTTTTGGTTCGATCTCCTACCTAATATTCCTTCGGAATTTTGGCCTGACAAGAAATAGCAGGCACAAAAAAGGTTGTGAACTGGTCCACATTCACATACCTGAGAAAGAGGCCACATGTATGTTTTACTTGTCTATAGCAGTCTGTTGACCTTTTCTTTGCTTCACTGTTAAATGTTTAAACTCTCTGCAGCTTTCTGGTCCATAATCAGACAATGCCTCATTCAGGAAGTCAAGGCTTCCAATTCGGTATGTAAACAAGCCTAAAGACCCCAACAGTTGCTCACAGTTTCACATTTCGCAGTGTAATGAACAAAGATTGATGCTACTCAAATTTTCCTCCAGTAGAAAATTTAGGTCATCTCAGAGCCCCCCACAGCTGAGAAAAAAGACATAGTTACTTTGATATTTTCAAATGTACATGTTAAATGCAAAACAATTGAGCGAAACTTTACAGCTTTCAGAGCTTTGCATGCCAAAATGCAAACATTATTTGAATTGGGATGGAATCATTAGTTAAACAATTGCCATAAACAAAATCTACACTTAAATCCTGAGATTTACCCATTCTTACAAGTGGGGAAAACTTTGTTGCAGTCTGCTTTTGATTTGTCATTTCTGTGTTTAGCGGCTAGCTGATAAGTGGGCTCACTTCAGAAATTCAAGGACTCCAAAATCAAAGGATTATTTCATCACTTTTAAGACCTTGATGCTTTACTCCAGTGCTCGTTTTAATTCACGCTCTGACTACAGTACAGAATTGATTACTTAGCTCGCCTCGTGCGCTAACATCCGAGTCCTACAGTATGTCCATATTAGGTGCGCACAAATCTTTCAACTTCTCCATTTGCTCTGGCCCATTTTGGAGTCACGTTCCGATGCTTGAAACCAAGGTTGTGTGCAAACGATGCAAATTCCTTGCTGTTAAATGAGGGACCGTTGTCGGACTTAACTACTTCAGGAACTCCAAATTCTGAGAACACTTTGTCTAGCTTAGGTATCACCGTTGCTGCTGAGGTTGACTTCACTATTTCTACCTCTGGGTATCTGGAGTAGTCATCCGTAATCAGAAGTAGGTACTCTTGGTTCAAAAGGTTAGCAAAGTCCACACTGACTTCTTTCCATGGAGCTGCTGGAAGTGGTGACATCTGTAGGGGTTCTCTCTTGCACTCAGGAGTAGTGATCAGGCATGCGTTGCATGACTTAACCTTGCTTTCCACCAGTTTGTCAATGTTTGGGAACCAGACTTTCTCACACAAGAGAGACTTGGTTTTCATGAGCCCTTGATGGCCTTCCTGTGCTAGGTTGACCACGTGTTCCTGTAGACTCTTTGGGATAACTATGCAGGTTCCACGCAGAATGAGGTTGCCTGTTGCACTCACAGCTAGCTCGTCCTTCACTCTTTCTAGGAGTCGAAACTCAGTAGGGTTGACACCGGGACGTTTGACTACAAGGTGCCAGTTGCCATTCGCGATAGCCTCAGCTACGCCCTAAAGGGTGGCATCAGCTTGAGTAGCTGCTTCGATGTCTTGCATTTTCAGAGCTTTGGGAGTTGAGGTAGTTGCTAGGTAATTGATGTACTCCTCTGCTACCTTCTGCTGATGAGTCGTTTGGGCTGCATTCTTTGTCGGGTGCCATGACAGGTAGTCTGCTGGGTTTGTTTCACCTCTACGATACTTGACTGTGATCTGATACAGCTGAAGTCTTAGTGCCCATCTTTCAATTCGTGCAGGAGGCTTGGAACTTGGATTGCCATAGATGGTCACCAGGGGTTTGTGGTCTGTGTAGACTGTGATAGGCTTCCCATAGACATACAAGTGTAAGTGTTCACAAGCCCAAACCACAGTGAGGGCTTCCTGTTCCATTTGGCTGTACTGTTGTTCGGTTGCTGTAAGGGAATGGCTTGCATAGATGATCACGTCTTTCTTCGGCCTATTTTCGTGTGGTATTTTTCTTGATTTTTCCAAAGCCTTTGATACTGTTGACCACAGGATATAACTGAAGAAATTAACCCATTATGGAATCCGTGGTATTGCTAATGACTGGTTTGCTTCCCATTTAAACAATAGGAGGCAGTATGTTACAATTGGTAGTACTAAATCTGATGACACCCTCATTACTCATGGTGTCCCACAGGGTTCTGTGTTAGGCCCTCTTCTATTTCTCCTGTACATTAATGATTTCAGTAAGTGTAGTAGTGTGTTTGACTTCAACATTTTTGCAGACGATACTAATCTGTTTTACTCTAATTCTAATTTAGCTGAACTTGAGTCCATTGTTAATTATAATCTGAAAATGGTATCTGACTGGCTTATGGCTAATAAGGTTTCCTTAAATACTGATGAGACAAATTTCATTATTTTTCACCCCCCTCAAAAGGTTAAGGGTCACATAGTCAAATTAACAATTTCTAACAGGGAGATTATTCAAGAGAAATTCATAAAGTATTTGGGTCTCCTGATTGATTCACATCTCAGTTGGAAGTATCACATCTTACATATTTGTAAAAAGATTAAGCGATGTATTGGCATACTCTCTAAGATCAGGCACTCTGTGACCGACCAGGTCCTTTTACAGTTGTATTACTCACTAATTTATCCCTTCTTGACTTATAGTTTAATAACTTGGGGGAATACATATCAAACAACTCTTTTACCTCTTATCATCTTACAAAAAAAAGCAGTCAGAATAATGACATTCTCAGAATATAATTCCCACTCTAGTCCACTTCCTCAGAAATTAAAAATACTTAGAGTAAGTGACTTAATGTATCTACATAGTGCTTTATTTATGTACGACTATTACTCTAATAGACTGGCATTAATTTTTGATAATTTCTTTAAGAGTATCAACAAAGTGCATCAATATCAAACCAGACTGACGAGTAAGATTTCATACTATCTGCCAAAAGGTAGGACTAATTATGGCAAATTTAACATTCGTTTTTTCGGTGCTAAAGTTTGTAATTCCATTGATGACTCACTTAAATCTAAGAGTCGTGCTTGCTTCAAAAATCTCTTAAAAGAATTGATTATCTCCAACTACTGACTGGTACATTGATGTACTTTAATTTTTCATTTTTTTTGTGTGTGCACACTCATTTTTTTCTTTTTTTTGTTCTCTGTATGTGTGTGTGTCTGCGTGTGTGTGTGTGAATGAAATCATGTCCTGTTTTTTTTTTTTTATATTCTGTAACTTTATTGCAATATTTTTTCCGCTTGGCCCAGCCACTTAGCTCGATTAGCCTTAGTTATTTCTAAGTGGCTGTGCTCTGTTTTTCATTGTTATTTTTTCACATTGCATGTATTTATTTTTATTGTAAAATTTTTCTGGGCACGAAATAAAGATTGTTGTTGTTGTTGATAAATCATGAACAAACATTTAAAAAAACTTAGTCATAAAAGAAATAAACAGAAATATGAATACGATACCAGTTACAGTTCTCATCAAAAACCACTTCTCACGGCTACACGAATCACTGAGTAAGTTCTAGTGAATGTCCATCAATCCCACCTCCTGTTCTTTTTGGAAGCTACACTTTATAATAGTTTGTCAACGTGTAAAGAGGATGCCCAACTAACCAAGTTACCCAGCTACAACAAAGCTCCCCTTTGGATGCAAGACTTACAGCCATTGCACCTGAGTTCAGAAAGCGTCATCAGAGCGTGACGTGGCATGGGAAAACCATTTGGATTTCATGGCATGTATACCTCATCGTAAACAGTTTTTTAGGTCAATGGTTAGTTTTTTCCAGTTTCTACGCCTAACAGCTAAATTTTTGGCCGTTTTGCGGGTAAACAGTTAACCCCATACAGACCCTCATGCTATAACTGTTTACATCCATGCAAAAAAAAATAGCCTGCCTAGAAGGGTGCCCAGGGGAAGAAGACAGGATGACATACTCTGCGTAAAGAAATCTGAAAATTGGTAGCTCCTAACCCCTTGAGCATTTTTGGACAGTTGATGATTCCGTTTGGCTGTTCCGTCTCAGCATATTTTCTCTTCACCTCCTGCTCCTTATTTTTGACTTCGTTCTGCAGTTTCTGAGCTTGTATCTCTGCTCTGGAAGTCACTGTACGTAATTAATGCAAATAAGACGTCACTTACAACTTTTAAACTGCCCAAATACCACTACGGCCAAATTTTATTACCTTTAGGGCCAAATTTTATTACAATTACGACCTTTATTACATTTAGGGCCAAATTTTATTACATTTAGGACCTTTATTACATTTAGGGACATTTATTACATTTGAGACCCCAACAATCTTTATCTGAATTATAAGTTATCCTAACTGTTCCAGCTTATACCTGTTCAATTTTCATTCAATTCTTAAAATGGTTGTTATCATGTTGTACGTCTACCATGTGTGTGTCCTGCTGCTGTAAAGATTATGTTATCTATAACTCAACAAAAAATGTGTAATCTGATCTGCATGTATAGGAGACTGTTGGCTACAATTTCTCCTCTTAGCTTTCATGTGCCACATTATGGTAGTCAGTATTTCAGTGGATGTAAAGAGAGAGAAAATGTTCCTAATAAAAGCAGTATTCAGCTTGATTTTTGTTGTTGTGTTCTAGCTGTTGAAATCTATTTCAAATATGCAAGAAATAATTATTTACTATAAAATGATTTTACCAGAGAATGAATTCAACCACCTAAAGGGCATGGATAAACAACCATATTTGAACAGCAAAACTTATCCACCACATTTGACCAACTGATGTTTCTTTTCCTGTTTTCCACCACAGTACCAAGAGCAACTCTACAATGATCAATTCCTCTTCTCTTTTTATTCAACTGCATTTTCTACATTCATCCAAAAGGCCATTTCCGAGTTGCCTTTTGTCTCTATATCAAAACAAGGCTAGGTGCAAAACCATTTATATGACTTCCACCTACAGCTTCATTAACTCATTTTTACAGGAAAGGTTTTGCATGAAAACTTGTTTTGAAACAGGCAAAAGGAAACAATCATCCATGAGCTGCTCACAGGAGCCTTTGATTTAAATTGCTATCATCTTTTTGCTTGTATACATTTCAACCATAAATGTGGGAAACGTTAGCAAAATTCATTGAATACTTTTAGAGTTTTAAGGTTTTTAAGTTCACTGGTTGCAAAAAATGCACTTTTTGAGAAACGATCCCTAAAGATCAAAAAGTTAAAATTGTCCCTTTTACTCAATTTTGCACTAATTTTTCTACACAAAATGACTCCATTTCCCAAGGCAATGAAATTGGCATGTCATCATCAGAGCTGGTAGAGAACTGGAGTGGGTCAACATTGTTGAACTTTCCTGCACCATATGAAGTTCCTTCCATTGACTTTCTCTCCTCCTCTGCCCTCAGTTTTGCTGCCCTTATCTTCTTCCAGATCCTTCTTTGCTGGTGGGATGACTTCTGCTTTGCACTGTTGATCCTTTCCTTGTCTTTTTATGCACTTCTGCTCTCAGAATGTTTGCCACCTGCAATCCCAGCCTTTTCCATTACAAGATGCTTGCCAGAGGCTCCTTCATTGAACTGAAAAACAGCACCAACACCTGCCATTTCAGCTTTTTGTTGGCCATCGTACTCATGTTTGGGGGCTCTCATCCACACTAAGCTGTTTATGCTTTCATTAGTGTTCTGGGAGAATCGTTTATGTCTGATGCATTTTTGGCTTTCCATTTGCCACCACACTTAGGTAATGTTTGCAGATACACTTTCTTCTTGCTTTTTGCACATTCAATGTGAATCAAAGAGTATTTCCATACCATTTTGCCTGTTCATCGTTATAGACTAGCTTTCCTTTCTTGCAATTGTGAAGCTTTTGAAATGTATTCATCAGACTTGACAACTCTACCAAGCAGTAGCTGATTGAAGATTCGTCCTCATAATACTCTGTTGTGCGAGTTGGTGTCATACTTCCCAGCTTTCTTTCTGATGCAGTTTCTTTTGAGCATTCTGCTTCGCTCTGGCTGCTGCCGATCTCTGATTTTGTGGGATTTATAAGTCTGCAGGTTGAGTTGTTCGTGAAGTCAGGCTTGTGATCTTCAATGTTATAATTGCGTCTCTGCTTGCGGAAACTTCAACAGAATGATGTGCTAAAAACACCTTTAAATTACAGCGAAAGTCTGGTTTGCATGTGTTTTCAAGCTCTCGTTTTCTGGCGTTTCTGCATGTGCACATGTTTATGCCCAAAACATAGCTTTCAACACAAACATTTTGCTTCACTGTAGGTTAATTCGTATAAAGAAAAGTCCTTGAAATTTGAAAATTCGGCCCTGGAAAGTCCTTGAAAAGTCCTGGAACTTTTGGCCTGATGAACCCTGCCTTAGGGTAATTCCCTTGAAATTGTTCCACTATCAAACTTTTTTTGAAACTTGGCATAATTAGCATTCATGATATGAACATTGAAAAAAATGCAATAAAAAAATGGGGTCACTGTACTTGTTTGCGTGTCAGCAGGCTCTTAAAATGGGGTATTTTTACTGGTTGTGTGTTAAAAATTCAAATCACCTTCATACAGAATTAAGTCTTGGGTACTTGAAAGACACAAAATTTTATCTTGAAAGTAAAGCCTCTTATTCACATAAGCAGTATTGCTTCATTCAAGCCGTTTTTGATCACCTGGTTGTTGAATATTGCCCTTTTTCAGACAGTTCTGTGGTTAGCTTGAGGTCCTTGCCCTGGCCAAAATACACTTAGTACGGAACTACTTTCCCAAAAAAAATCATGTTCTACTATCAAACTTTTTTCCTTCTTCAAATGTTCTTTATTTGACTGTTCTTAGCAAATACTTGAAAAAAATCGAGGGTCACCATGCTCATTTAAGAGAAAAGGAGCATTTATTTCGCTATCAAGCTTAGTTGCAGGGAAATCTCTTAAGTTTTGTACGTGCACGCGTTCATGTGCGTGTGCTAATGAGATGAAAATTGTGCGCAGTAGGGATGCGCAATGCAATACTAAGGAATTACCTTGAGTATTTTTTTCCTGGATTGAATCTCAATTTCCCTTGTCCTCTGTTGTATTATTAGGGTTACGAGACAGAAAATTGAGACTAAACCTACAGCTGTTGGTGGAAATTTTCCATGAATTAAATTTTCACCTTTGATGTATATACTCAATGAGTAGCTGTATGTTGATCATGTTGGTGTAATAATTTATCATTTCTGTGGTCACATGTAGACTATAGAAGGAATACATATAATGTGTAAATTCTTATATAACTTTAGTTTCTCAGTGCAGCATGTCAACAGGCTAGAATTGCCAAAAAAGACAGCATGACACATAATCACTGTGACTACAAATATCTATACCAATGCTGGTACACTGTATATTTCTTTTCTGCTCAAGCATTGTTGTTGTTCGAGCTCTTTGAAAGTTAAAGATCAAACTTAACTGAGCAGTTTATTTTAACAATGTTTTATTTTGAGCCTTTTCCTGACCAGCCGTTGACATACTGCAGTGGCAAAGAAACACAATAAATCATACAGATGGCACAATAAATGACAGGTTTCCTAATTGCCAATGACTAATCATTAAATATTGCTTTTTTCCTCATAGAACAATGTAAATGGTGAAGACTTTTTGAAGAAATTAAACTCTGATTGCAATCTGGTGGCCACAAATGATCAAGATCGTCCTCGACTGTTTGTTGTCATTGAAAACAAGATTGTGGTCGAGACAGAGTTCAATTTGAATACAACACTTTAAAACCATGTTTTAAGTTTCTAAAGGAATATATCTTCGGAATTTAACAAAAAAGCATCCTGTTGCCTGTAGAAATGGCATTGAGAAACTGCTTTGTCAAATCAATGCTTAAGGCATTACGTGTCAAATGTCTTCAGGGAAGAATTCAGTTGAGAAGTACATTTTGAACAATTCCATTACCTTATGGGATCTTTGATAAGTATTTCCATCATAAATGTATTAAATGTTGTTGATTATGAAGCAACATTTACTGCTGATCCATTGCTAGTCAAAGTTAACGGATGTACATGCAAGGAACAAATTTAGTGAAGTGTTGTATCAAACCTCTGGGCTTAAATAAAATTCATCGTACTTTTAAGTTTCTTGAGGAATATATCATAAATAATAATAAAACACTTTAATAGCTGACAAAATTACTGGTAACCCAGTAGTTTACATTGTGGGCTATATAAAAAAAATATTTAGGTAAAAAATGTTAAAATATTGACGAAGTTAAAATATAATACAGCATGCACATAAAATGTATTCGAATATATTGCAAGACATTTTCAAAATGTTCTAGAGACGGTAAAATGTTCACGGTCTGAATTACTTTGTAAAAAGTTGTTCACTAAAAGTTTCTAAAAGTTTCTTTCATGTGTGATAGTTTTAAATTTGTCGCCTAGACTGTTCCACAGGTAAGTGGCACTTGCATGAAATGTTCGTAGGCCTGCGTTGGAGCAATTTTTCGGCACCGCCAGATGATGTCTTTGGAATTCAACCAAAAAGCATTCTTTTGCCTACAGAAATGGCACAGAGAAACTGCTTTGTGGAATCAGAACAAATGTTTATAGGGAACAATTCAGTTAATTTAGTTGACATGTTCATCTGATTATGTTATGGAACCTTTAGAAAGTATTTCTCTTCTTATATCATTTATTGCTGATCCATTGCCGGTCAAAATTAACAGGTGTACATCTAAGGAACAAATTGAATGAATTGTTGTACCAAACCTCTGGGCTTCAATAAAATTTATCATGTTATCACTTTAGAGTGTCGTATATCATGGTTTGAACTGCATGATCATGAACATGATCAGTAGAAGGGGCGTTCTTAACATAAAATCAGTTCTTTGATAAAGATTTGATATTTTCTCCAAGCAAAAATGACATTTCTTTTCATGAGAAATTCAAATCACCTTTGGGGCATCCTTGAGATATTTATCAACCTCGTCATCAGTAGTATCTGGAAAATTTGCACTTCCCAACTGCCATCCTTGCTTCAGTTCATCTGGAGGTGGTAACTTAATGAGGCCATTCTCGACCACTAACTTGTTTTCACTTGTTTGTTTTTTTTATGTTTTCCTCCTCTTTAACACCTAGGCTTTTAGGAACTGCAAGCTTGTACGTGTAAAACACCTCGTCACATAGTTCGTTCTTATTTCCTGATAGGTTAAGGTCTCTTTGAGGGAGATACTCTTTTAGTTCAACATGACACGAGCATGGACTCAGAATTTTTCTTTGTCCCATGCTCATGTCATGTTGATTAATTTACCTTCACATTTCATTACTGAGCTTAAGATTCACCATCTTTACTAACTTATCACTACTCATGATGAATTTGATAGCGTTGATCCTAGCGGTATGCAGGACACCTGTCATATATGAACTCAGTTAAATGACCTTGCTCTCCATGAGTTCTCGTAGCTCAGTGGATAGAGCGCCCACCTGGTGTTCGGGAGGTCATGGGTTCGATTCCTGTTGGGGACTCAGAATTTTTCTTTGTCCCACGCTCATGTCATGTTGATTAATTCACCTTCACATTTCATTACCGAGCTTAAGATTCACCATCTTTATTAACTTATTACCATTGCAAAATGTTCAAAATTAGATAGATATTTAGATTATTTTTTAATTTTATGTGGCCAGCCAGCTTTTGTATATTACATCAGTACTTCAGGTACTCTCGTAGGTTCATGTTAAAAAAAAAAACCAGCCTTTTAACCAAAAGTGACTGACAAATTTTAGTCTAGACTTAAATTTTGTAAGAATGCATTTTTTCCCAGAGGGTTTGTCTACCTTTCGTTTTGTAAATTAGCAGGTCAACATCTCGACTCAATATAAGTGGACCGCTGAGGAAAAGGTAGCTTTCAGAAATCCACACAAGTACACTGTATACTTTAGCTTTTCTATCCTTAAATTTATTATTTAAATACACAAAATACAAGTTAGTACTGGCATAAAACTTGTAAGGCCCTATTTATCATAGTAAGGAACATTGTAGTTTTCAATGATGACATTTTCATATTTACAGTATTTTTGAGAAGAATTAACAATGACCTAAGGAAAGATGTCTCGAAGTTACAAAGTGAAGCAAAGAAACGTGAAAGAACTTTGAAGTCTGCTGAATTGAAAATGAAACAAGTTGGTAACAAACTACAAGGGACTAAAATGTGCTTCCACAAAGCTGAAAAGACAATTAAAGGAAAATGATGAAAATGTAAAGAAACCTAGGCATTCCCTTGTGGGAACATTTTCTCATGGCAAAAATGGAGCAAATCACAGAACAGTCATGTTTGGCCTGCATGAGATATTTACAACATGCATGTTTGTTTTCTAGCCAAAAGACACCGATTGCATTACATCTAATTTTCAGTATTTTATTTAACTGTAGCCCCCCAACAAATGTTGTTTTCTCGCCATCCACACTGGCAGACTGGAATATTATCCTATTAGGAGAGGCCGATAAACTAATATTACGCAAAAGATTTGCAGGTAGCCAATATGATTTCCATGTATGGAGTAATGACTCCAACAAAGGTGGCAAAGAGCAGCACATTGCAGGTGTGCACAGCTGGTGCCCAGAGATCAATAAGCCCAGGGCGTATGTCCTTGGTAACAGTTTGACAGCGACTGGGTCTGGAAAACACCAGTCTGATGTAGAATATCATGTTGTTCGAGATGAATATGGCATAATGGATGTTTCAGAGCTGGTTGGGGATAATGCCTCAACCCAGAAGGGGAAAGCTAATGGTTTAATAGCAAATAATATAAGGGTTTTTGAAAAGGACATGTTCGTTTTTGGATGTTACCCCCATGTCCGGACCATTATGTTAAGAAGGATGTGCCAAGTTGGGTTTGGGGCCAAGGGTGACATGAATAACAACCATGTATTGCAACTACTCTGTAATGTATCTTGGCGTCATCATGAACGCCCAAGTCAGTACAAATCAATGTATGTATCACTAGGAATCTTAAGTAAAGAGCCACCCCTTACCCAGTCCTTTATTGACACAAGGTGGACATACTTCTGTGAGATGCTTCAGTGGCACTTGAAGTATGGTAAAGCCTGTCTGCAACTTGGAGAGAGTGTCCTGGAAATAATGCCAAAGTCAGACATCCACATCATCGACCACTTTCATCAGGAAGTGCAGTGGCCAATGTTGCAAGAAGCACTTAAAGTTGTTAACGATCACGGATCAGAGTGGTTGTCCTTCCCCGACTTATTTGGAATTGGAGCTGATCCAAGATACCAAAGTTCTTCCTGGTATTCTGTTTAAAGGGTCTTGAAATTCCTGTTACGCTGTCAACTGAAAGAGAAAAAGAAAGCAGGTCAGTGCAAAATTTCTATGTCCACAGACAAAACCTTCACACATTGGTTTGTAAGGACAGAGCTGGTTTAGTTAAATGGGCAGAAGTCTGGAACTTTAAGGAACCAAAACTACTGAATGATATCAAAAGAGTTGCAACATTACTACAGAGTAGTCTCATCAGCAAAGAAGCTAACCCCCACCTTTTTTAGTTCTATGCCAAACACATTTTCAGTATTCCTGTAAACAATGTCATTGATGAATGGCAGTTTAACCTTTCACAACTTTATCTCCAAAACAACATGTCAGAGCTGTCAAAACAAGCCTCAATAACATTTGTTGAGAACATACTTCACAGTGGAAAAACAACTGCACTACTGAAGCAGAAAGAGAAGTACATGAAGAGACAATGAAGGCATATGCAGACATGCTGACCTCAGACCTTTTGCAGGAGGCAAGAAAGAAGTGAAATACAATCCGAACATGTGAAAACTATGGGTCACTGACAGCAAAAGATGTATATCCCAAAGCTTGGGAAGCAAGGAAACTAAATAGCAACACATCAAGCATGATCCAGTCCCTTAAAGCTGAAGACTGCAAACTTGAACTGCATTGGAAAGCTTCCAGCAAAGGCACAATTGGAAAACCAGAGGTCATTCCGGCCAACTGGCATTAAGAATTCAGAACACCTGGAAAGGTTCCATCTCTTATGCAACTTACAGCTACTGAGGTATGGGGTTATGGACAGGAACTTTCAATACATGACTTACCAAGAGAATGCCAGTTCTCATACAAAACCTGCCAAACATTGCACAGTCTTTGAACATGATCTTCCATCCACTTTGGACACACATACCACCCAGTTACCCATGCAAGAAGAGTGAAAGTCAAATATGGGGTGGCTCTTTCTAAAAATGTACTTTTGTAAAAAGATTATTTTCAGTAGTAACAATTCCATACTGAATTAAACATGCTTCCACTATGTCCTATCTGAGATTCAGATAAAGTAATTAGTTTGTGAGGAGTCTTAGCCATTTGTAAAATACAAATTGTTGCATTGTAAATAATAGTGATTGTAAATATCAAAATACTTCTGAGTGATTATAAGGTAATACATGATTACTGTAAAGTTGAACAGTCAGCAGTTTACAATGAATTTGAACATACATAATTGTTTTTCATTATTATTCATATGGAGCAGTTGTTTAAAACTAGCATTATAAGTAAGCCGCATTAGTTACCAGTACCTTGCTTTGTATTTTTAAGTTTTAAATCTTTCATTTTTTTGTAACCGCCACTTCCGAAGATGCTTGCTGTAGCATGTGAAACATCAAGAAAATTTTAGATTGTTGTTCCAAACCATGGGTAGTTCATGTGTTATGTTTGTTGCCACTGTGTGCATTTTATTTCTTGTTTTTTCTCTCGTGCAACATGGTACCGCATGTACATTAGTACACTGCTTTATGTTATTTTATCTTATACAAGCTACACTCTTGTGTAATTTTGAGCAAACTTTTCATTAAAAATCACCAGTACTGACATGTTTACTGTGAAAATTACTAAACAATAACAAAAAGAAAAGGTGATAGCTAATAAAGTGACAGCTTTTCACTGCCAGCATTGTCATTAAGTGTTGGTTTTAAGTCTCGTATAAACAATGTTTCTTTTATTTTACAATGTAAATCACATTGTCCACTAGCTAAGACCTCGAAATGGTCCCATTTGATGTTATGACCGGTGGAAGTGTGACCCACTTGCGTAAGGGCTTTAAAATGCTCGACCTTTCTGTCATGCAGTCATCGCTTTGTTTTGCCGATATAGAAAGCGTCACAATCCCAGCAGCTGGCTTTTTAGACAACTTTAGATTTTTGTGAGCGATTTTAAACGATTTTTGTAAGGAAAAAAGGACTTAACTCGGCAAGTGTTCTGAAAAATCAACCTAAGATTGACAAAACCAAAAAATTTATTAAGCACAAGGATTACATCTCTCTTGGGAATCGTGGTAACAGTTTCCAAAGGACTGTTCCTATGCTTGTTTAAGACATCATTCATATTGAGGAAAATTATGCTTTTCGGGTAACCACTTAGAAGCAGTGTTTTCTTTAGATCAGAGAGAGCAGCCTGTAATGAAGAAAATGTTGAACAGATGCGAAAACAGCGATAAGTGAGGGTGCGGATCAGATTGATTTTGTACTTTCTTGGTGTGAAAGAATCCCACTTGGTGTAAAGACCTGTGAAGGTCTTTTTTCGTTGTACTGTTGTAGAAAAGGCATTTTGATGATGTTTTTTTTATTTTTTTAATTTTTTTAATGTTATTGCCTTACAGAACACAGAATAAATGATTACAGTACTAGATACTACTTGGGAATAACTACTTACAGAGCTGACATTAACTATTGTACTAGACAAAACTTATTATTCTTACAATACTATACTTACAATGTTCACACTAATAGTGTTTACAGCACCTTTGAATCCACAAAAATAAATCTAACACATTACAATAAAAACAAAAAAAACAATGAAAATGGTACAAAAGGGAAGAAAATGAAACAAGTGTTTCAAGTGTATTGTTAGGTTGATTACGTTTAGCATTACTAGTATGTGAGAGTGAAGATAAAGAGCAGATTGCTGTGAAAAGCTCGTACGTGACAGCGTATGTACGAGATGGTTGGCAAAGTTGATAGCTGCAAACACTTCAGAGGAAGTGATGCTATCTATCAGTAGGTATATAATCTGCAAGAGGTTCCCATTTTTCCATATCGCCGCTTTTTGTCTCCAACTCAAGCCTTGATTTCAGAAAGCATAGATAATGGTCAAAGTTAGGGGACATTTCTTTAGATTTGGCTAGCCAGATATGACGTTGAGCTAAAAGAAGGCAATAGTTAATTTGAAGTGCAAATTTTGATGTTTCCGGTTTCAGATCAAAAGCTGTAATGTTTAATAGGGTGGAGGTTTTGGGCATTAGTTTTATACTTTGCAGCCATTCTGATACTCTTTTCCTAAAGTTAGATGTCTCGTGACATGTCCAGAAGAGATGCATTAACGACTCTGGGCCTTCTTGACAGAAGGTGCAATTATCATTTGCCTTAAGCCCAATTTTATATAGAAAGTCATTAGTTGCTAGACGTCTGTGTAAAAATTTAAACTGGAATTCGATCAGTTTGGTACTCCTGGTGCATCGTGATGTCAAAAGGTATGCTGAGCTCCAGTCGAGATTTTCATTTCTTGAGTAGTTACAATCTAGAAGCCATTTCATTTGGCTGTTTTTTGGAACTTTGCCTTTGATTCTTGTCAGAATTTTGTATACAAGTGAGCTTACTTTTTTAGTCTCTAAAAGCTTAGTGCAAAAAGGCTTGTACTCCTGACTATTATCATGATCATCCACTTCTTTACGGAGGGTCTTTACAGCCGATATTATCCCGTAATATTTAAGAGGAGAGACACTTAAGCTGTATTTTAATTGAAAATCATTTAAAGAGAGAAAGTTGCTGCTCCCTGGTTTTTGTAAATGTTTCACTTTTGTAATTCCTTTTGCACACCAGTCCTTAAAGAATATTGGTTTGTTTGCTATTCTAATTAGAGAGTTGTGCCATAGGCTTTGTTCTTGAAACTGCACCTGGGATTTTATTTGTTGTTCGAAGTTGACCTCCGCCCAGACCTCCAAAATTTCTTTGAGAAATGCATCCGTAGCTTTAATAGATGTTGTGGTGTCTTTAACATTGAGGTTGCCAGCAAAAATATTTTCACGACCATAGTGTTTTAGAGCCAAATCAAAAAAAATTTTCCATTTTGCGTTATTGGCGGTATCTAGGTATTTCTTGATCCATGTTGTTTTTAGAGCTTTGTTAAAAGAAATAAGATCAATCATCTTTAGGCCTCCATCACAATAATCATTTATCATAATTTTGCATTTGATTTTGTCTCCCTTTCCGTTCCAAAGAAACTGATAAAACAGCTTGTTGATCTGATTTAAAGCATTGTAATTCGATGGCAAAGGAGATAGCAAATAAACTAACTGCGACGCGGCTAACGATTTCAAAACAGTAATTCTTCCCAGCAAGGTCAGTCTACAGTACTTCCAACAGCTAAGGATTTTCCTTATCTTTTCCACCTTTTCATCATAGTTTAGCAGAGCAGCTATTTCAGGCTTGACTGATAGCCACAGTCCTAATGTTTTAACTTTGGATTCCGGCCACTTTAATTCCTTTCCTGGCAGAGAAAGTCTGTCGTTTCCAATACTAGAACCGATCCACAGGGCTTCCGTTTTCTTCTCATTTAGCTTTACTAAATTCATCTAACATACTAAGGGCAGAGAGAAGAGCTTGTTCTGACCCGTCTAAAATCAGTGTAGTATCGTCGGCGTATTGGCTAATTTTAATTTCATTGTTGTTAACACATATACCTTTTATGTTCACATTGTTTCTGATTCCAGCCAGATTCTAAAGCGCAATTAAGTGCGGAGATCAAGAGGGAGGAGATATCTTTCCAGAAAACTTTATAAAATTCGGCTGGGAGACCATCTGAACCAGGTGTCTTGCCCAAATCCGTGCTTTTTACAGCTTCAGCACATTCCTTTTCAGACAAAGGACCCTCGCAGCTCTCTTGTTCCTCGAGCCCTAACACAGTTTCATTAACTTGTTGAAAGAAAAGTGACTGGGGGCCGTCATCTTCCTTGGAAGTATAAAGACTCTTGTAGAAAGATTCACATTCTGATAAAATTGCTACGTCGGAAGTGACAAATTCAGTGTCGTTAATTTTCAATTGACTTATTGTTCCTTGTTTAAAATGTCGACTTTCAAGGTTCAGAAAGTACTTGGTATTCTTTTTGCCTTCATTATACCATTGAGACTTTGAACGAAGGATTGCACCTTTGGTCCGATATTCTATTATTTTTTCGAGGTCCCTCTTTAGGGTGTTAAGTTTTTCTATAACATTCTGGCTTGGAGGTTCACTACTGTTTCCGTTGTCAAGTTGTTTTTCTAAAATCGCGATTGACTTTACTAGATCCTCTTCTCTTTTCGTTCTTTCTGATTTTTTTGATGCCGCGTAAGAAATTGATTTCTCTCTCACTTTCAGTTTTACCGTTTTCCAAAGTAAGATAGGGTTGACCGTCTCATCATTTTCATATTCGCTTACAGTATTTTCTATTGCCGCCTTGATTTTATCTAGGTAGCAAGTTTTTGATAGTAAAGAAGTATTCAGCTTCCAAAAGCCATTTCCTCTGGGGTTTGAGTGTAAAGATAAACTTAGAGTAATCATGGAATGATCAGTTTTGAACCCTGGGATAATGTCTGCCTGAGTGATATTGCAAATGGAAGTTTGGCTTACTAGAAAAAAGTCCAATCTACAGTGTATGTCGGATAACCGTTGGCACCAGGTGTACCTCTTGGTTTCTGGATTGAGAATTCTCCATATGTCGGACAAATCAAGGCTTTGACAGAAATCTTGAACTACCTTCAAGGCGTTCTTATGTGTTCTAGGAAGGCCACCTTTCTTGTCTTTAACTAAGTCAAGAACTAAATTGAAATCACCTCCCGATTATAATTTCTTCACAGTGAAAGCTGGATAAGTGACTAAAAACAGCCTGAAAGAAATCTGGGTCGTCCTCGTTGGGTGCATATACATTAGCTAGAGTTAGAAGTTTACTGTTTGTTTCGATATCACACATTACGAAACGGCCATTCGGATCCACAAAAGCCTTTAGAATCTTCAAGTTGAAGTTGTTATTAAAAAGAGTACTGACTCCCGCTTTGTTGCTGGAGCAGCAACTGAAGAGTGTTTTGTAACCCCATTCGCTAGTCCATTTGTCCCTTGTGTTTTCAGTACAGTGGGCCTCTTCCAGCATACATATTGAAAAGTTTTTTGATCTGAGCCAATTAAACACCTCTCTTCTCTTAGTATTGTTCCCTATTCCCCTGACATTAAGTTATGCTATTTTCAGATTCATTGTTTTACAAGGGATCAAAAAATTTTCATTCGGCTATTTTGCATAAATATCAGATTAGCATATAGTCTGTTTAGCTTTGTTCTGTTTTTAAGAAAAGTATTGCTTTTGGTCTGGAGTTTAGAGCATAACAAGTGAGGTATTGTGTGAGAATGGAAGAAAAGAAAAAAATACATTGTGCACCTATGTAGACGACAAATCGGTTGAAAAATATTTGACTCAGAATGACAACAGTGAAGATAACCGAACTTAAAATAATGTTTACATGGTATAAAAGAGAATGACAATAAACACGCAACAAAAAATAAAAATGACCAGTTTTTGGGGGGAGTCGATTAATCATTAATGTTTAGACACCCTTTCCTGACTTTACCTTAATGTTTCAGAAGATACGGGTTCTTGATCTGCTACATATTGTCCAGGTCTTCCTTGCAAAAAATCCGGGTTGGTGATCCACTTGGAGAGGTCTTGACAAATATTTTACCATCTAAAGTCCAGACGCTTATTAGTGTTCCCTCTCTCCGTCGCTTGTTTGCCTCTTCCACCACTCTATGCCGAAACGCGGTTAAGTTTTCGTTAATGAAAATTCGCTGTTGCCCAGAGGAGGGATAACTAGGAAAGAGGTCGGAGACTTTAACTTGTTTTAGCTTTGTGCGCTCTCTGTAAATCACTGATTTGACCTTGTGACTGCAGAACTTTGCGATTATTACCTTGCCGTAGTTGAGCTTGTGAGATATCTCAATATCTTTAGGTTTTACGGAGATGTTGAGAGCGTTTGCTACTTTGATTACCACCTCTTCTGCGTTGGAGTAAGCGTCTTGTGGTATGCCATAAAATTCTAATGAATTTTTGCGAGTATACTGCTCTAGATTGTCAAGTTCTTTGCTAAGTCTTTCAGATTCCTCGTTCTGTTTTACTAACTGCTGTCTAGCGTTCTTTAGCTGCTTATCTGTGGAAGCTAGGGAATCTTTTAAAGCTTTGTTTTTGTCCTTTGCCTTCTGGATCAAGTCTTTTAAGTCTTTAAGCTCCCTCTCGTTGACATTAGCACTTGCTTTCAGCTCTTCGATTTCCTTCTTTAATGCTTTATTTTCCTGACTGATGGAAAAAAATTGTTGCTTGAATGATGATAAGAATTTTCTTTATCTCCAGAAGGCTCGGCTCGTCTTCATCTGCGTCAAGGGTTACAGTGGTTCCCTTGCAGGCTTCTTCAAAGTCCTCGTCCGCCATGTCTGGTTTCTTCGAAGTGATCGGGCTTTTTTCGGTTGAGCCGCATTCTCCACGTTTCGGGCATTTGACCCAAATTAGTCATGAGGACATCGAAGAATGGAATCTCTTGGTTTTCTTCGAGTTCTATAGTAAATTTGATATTGGGATGCCTGTTGTTGAGGGGGGACTGGGACTGACCATCATGGCGTCGAGCTCACTGCTTCGATAGCTCCACAAACTATGGCGATTTAATGATTTGTAAGCTGAAGTTTTGGTTATGCACTGTGAACAAAAAAGGTTAGATGGACTGTTTCTACACAAATATTTGGCTCACGTAGCTGGACCTGGATTTTAACGATGCCACCGAAGGAAAAAAAGCGGCCACGAGGTTCAAGTTCATCAACCGGGGAGCCTGACGAAATTCTTGAGAGGCTGTTAAGCATCCAAAATCGCATTGAAAATGGATTTACAAAGATTTATGATGAAATAGAAACTTTAAAGACTGAACTAAACGACAATATCAAGTCCGTTAAAGAAGAACTGGGCGAGACAACAAAATCTCTAAATGCTGTATGGGAAGAAGTTCAATTGCTCAAAGAAGAGAACAAAGAACTAAAAAAGCAACTTGACAGCACCACTAAAAAGAATGATACTTTAGAGAAGAAGGTCGAAACCCTAAGGAGTTGACTGGTAAAACAGGAGGATTACTCAAGAAGGGAAAATTGACTTTTTTATAATATCCCAGAAGAACCAAATGAGACGAACAAAGAATGTTTTCAGAAGCTGAGGCAAGTTTTGACCGAGCTTGGAGCGCCTTCAGATGTCAAATTTCATGTGGTTCATCGTACAGGAAAGCCAAATGTGAGCACACAAACACCTTCAACATCGAATGAAGAAGAGATGCAGGGACCACCTCGCCCGCGACCAATATTAGCCCGTTTTCTATCTCGTATGGACTGCGATTTGGTGTGGTTTAAGAGAAAGGAATTGCTGAAGAGCGCCCGTTTCCCGACTGTATTTATCGACAAGGATCTCTCTCCAGAATCTGCTAAAGACCGAGCTAAATTACGTGTGCTGCCTTTAGGAAAGCTAAACAACTGAACATTGCTAAGGTACTACTCAGAGGTAAAAGCCTAATTATAAATAGTAGTAAATATTCTGTTGACACATTACCAGAGTACTTGCTGCCAAGCGAGCAATCAACTACTCCTGAGTAAAAACCTTTGATTGACTTTATTTCCATTTTATTTTGTAAAGTCGATGATCGGCTTTTATTGTTTAAAGCGCCACCAAACCTCTATAATTGGCTAGGCTATCTCTATCTATAAGAACACTCAACTGATAGGCAATTTATAAGTCTTAACTTTGCTTTGGTGCCGCTAATGTTGTGATATAAATGGTAATTAGAATTGCGATAAAATTCTTGCATACCAAAATTTAATGGAAGGAAACACCAAAACATTTAATTTGCCAAAGTTTTTTCATTAGCACCTAACATTTTTGTTTTGTTTTTATAACAATAGCTGAATAAGTCCAAAGTCCCAAGGGTCCAAACCAAGGTTCAAATCTTGAGACCCTTTTACCATCTAATTAGTTTAGTTTTTTGTTTTAATATGTGTTTAAAATGTCTATTTAGTGAGTGTACGTGTTATTGCTTCTATGTATACTGCGTAGACTTTTCTTTTGGAGCTGCCAGTTTGGAAACAGCTCTTTTGAGTCATATAATAATTATACAATGGCAAGCAAAAAGGAGAATGTGAATTTTAAACTTCTTTCGCTTAATGTACATGGAATCCGTTCGCTTGAAAAAGGAAAGCTTTGTTTATCTGGTTGAATAAGCAAAAAGCAGACATTATTTTTCTCCAAGAAACGTACAGTTCAATAGAAATCGAGAATATATGGAGAACCCAATGGAATGGGAAAATGTTTTTCACGCATGGCTCAAATCACAGTTGCGGCGTTATAACACTCATTAGAAATGATTTAGATTTTGAAGAAGAATCCTGCAAGTGCGACCAAAACGGTAGATTTATAATTTTGAATGCGTCTGTGCAAGGAGTTAAATATGTCTTTGCCAACATCTATGCACCAAATAAGGTACGTCATCAATGTACTTACTTTAAAGATTTATATGAAAAATTGGATGACATCATAACAAGCGCTGAACAAAACGTTATCATTGGAGGTGACTTCAATGTCACTATTGATTCAAGTCTGGACTGTTTGGGTGGTTCACCAGCAAAAAAAGAATCGGTTAAGATTCTTGAAGAAATCTGTTTGGATCTGGATTTGATCGATATCTGGAGAGTAAGAAATCCAAAAGAGAGGCTGTTTACTTAGAAGCAAACCAAACCTTTGATCCAAAGAAGACTAGATTTTTGGCTGATTAGCGACACCTGCCAAGACAAAGTCGAAGTCGAAGAAGTTAAAATTATACCTTCTATAAAGTCAGATCATTTAGCAATTACATTAATTTTTAATGGCATAGAAGAACAAAAGCATGGTCCATCTCATTGGAAATTCAACTCTAGTTTGACTAAGGATGACGAGTATGTAAAACTCATTAGTGAAAGTGTACCCGTTTGGATTGAGGAATTTAAAGAGGTCAATGACAAAAGAGTGCTCTGGGATCTTATAAAATATAGAATCCGACAAGTTTCTATAAAATATAGTAAAGGGAAAGCACGGCTAAGAAAAGACAAATTGCTAGAAATAGAAACACTTCTTAAAGTGTACCAGGAAA
The DNA here is from genome assembly GCF_042242905.1 of Orbicella faveolata. Taxonomy (NCBI): domain Eukaryota; kingdom Metazoa; phylum Cnidaria; class Anthozoa; order Scleractinia; family Merulinidae; genus Orbicella; species Orbicella faveolata. Next base: position 27,760,434 of record NW_028301576.1, read on the forward strand.
AGTGCTCTACTAATCCGTCAGCAGAAAATATTGAGCAGCTTGAAATTCTTCAAAGTAAGTACGATGCACAGTTTGATTACCTTTCGAAAGGAGCTATTATTCGTTCGAGAGTGTCCTGGTACGAGAAGGGTGAAAAAAATAATAAGTACTTTCTAAGCTTAGAATCTCATAAAAAGGCCAAAAGTTGTGTCCGTAAAGTTTTTACTAAAAAAGGAACTTTAAGCTCAGACCCAAAGAAAATTATGAATGAGATTGAAGATTTTTACACAGATTTATACGGTCTCAAGAGTAACTTACCAGAATTTGCAGATTCCTTTTTTCAACATTCTGCAATTCCTAAACTCTCACCAGATAGAGCAGCAACTTGTGAAGGAAAGCTAATGGTGGAAGAATGTTTTAAAAGCCTACAATCCTTTAAAGAAAACAAATCACCAGGAAATGATGGACTTACTGTAGAATTTTATAAAACATTCTGGGGTGTTCTGGGTAATCTTCTAGTAGAAAGTCTAAATTGTGCTTTTGACTACGGTGAGTTATCAAATTCACAAAAGCAAGCGATTACAACTTTGATAGAAAAGAAAGGAAAAGACAGAAGACATATTTCCAATTGGAGACCAATCTCATTAATAAAATAATGTGGATGCAAAGATTGGATCAAAAGCAATTGCAAGAAGACTTCAGGAGGTTTTACCTGATATAATACATCATAATCAAAATGCTTATGTTAAAGGAAAGTCTATCTTTGACGCAGTTAGAAGTCTTGACGATATTTTAGAATTTACTGAACGGAAAAAGATCAAAGGCTTTATGCTAGCAATTGATTTTAAAAAAGCGTTTGATTTGCTTAACAGAAGTTTTATGTTTGAAACGCTGTTAACTTTTAACTTTGGCCCTTCCTTCGTGCGTTGGATTAGGACTTTATCAAATATAACAAGTTCAGTTATGAATAATGGTTTTTCGACGGGCCCATTCAACGTACGGAGAGGTGTTAGACAAGGTGACCTCCTATCAGCGTATTTGTTTATTATCTGTCTTGAAATTCTTACCATCTCCATGCATGAAAATAACAATATCCAAGGGATTCAAGTTGATAAGGAAGAAATTAAACTTAAAATGTTTGCCGATGATGTTACAGCCTTTGTAAGAAACAGGAGATCTCTCGAAGCCCTTCTCTGCACTACCGACTTGTTTAGTAAGTGCTCTGGACTTGAAATCAACTCTGAAAAAACTGAATGTATGCTTTTGGGTAATCAAGTCTCCTTGGCAGCAATGGATGTCATTTCCTCCAAAAACATCCGAATTAAAGACACGGTTAAAATTTTAGGTGTTTACTTTACTTACAATGAAAGTCAAAGAAAAAAGTTAAATTTTGATGAAATTCTTAAATCCATTAAAGAAACGTTGCAAAGGTGGAAGTGGAGGGACCTTACCATTCTAGGAAGAATTCAGATTGTAAAGACGTTTGTGACACCATTGTTCATGTACCGAGCCAGTTTAATTTGTGTGCAAAAAGATACCGTAATGGAAGTCAACAGATTACTCTTCCAGTTCATCTGCAAAGGAAAAGATAAAGTCAAACGTTTATCACTTGTAAGTGATATCGATAAAGGTGGACTAAAAGCGCCTCATGTAGAATCGATTATTAAAAGCCAAAGGATCATGTGTTGCAAGAAATTTGCCGATGATCAACAAAGTAATTGGAAGATTATTTTTTCCCATTACCTAAAAAATGTGGGGTCGAAACTACTTCTGTGCTGTGCTTTTGACTTAAAGAAGTTGCCTATTAATTTACCCATTTATTATGAAGAATGTCTGCGATGTTTTGCAGAATATTCATGCGTGAGTAGAATAACTGAGCAAGCACTTTGTCAAGAAATACACAATACAGTGATTTGGAACAACAAGTTTATTTGTATACAAGGTAGGTCCATTTTCTACGAAGAGTTATTTAGAAAAGGAATTATTACACTTGGCAATCTTACGACTAAAGAAAATGCAGTATTCACAGGGTTTCAAATTATTACAAGCTCTTCGCTTACATCCAAAGAAAAGTTTCAGCTAATGGCAATCATAGACGCATTACCTGCACAGTGGCGACAACATTTAAAAACCTGCAATAATTTTTGAAAAACTCTACGTTTTCCAGTAACACACAGTTACACCTAAATGGCCACAATGTAAACTTGGATAAGGTCATATCCAAGAGCATTTATAACGAAGTTCGCTCAAAGAACGAGAGTGTACCAACTGCACAGCTAAGGTATACAGAGACATACAGCGAGACACTGGAATGGGAAGAGATATATCGAATTCCCTTCAAAGTAGCTATTGATTCTAGATCCCGTGAATTCCAATACAAGATATTACATAGATATTTAGCGACAAACAAGTTTCTCCACAAAATTGGCCTAGTACCTTCGCCTCTGTGCACTTTCTGCAAAAAAGAAAGTGAGTCTATCGAACATCTACTAATAAAATGTGAATATTCCAACAGTTTCGGGAGAGAACTAATTAACTGGCTAAATACGATAGAAATAAAAATCGAAGCACTATCAGATGTTGACAAAATGTTTGGACTTTGGAACAGACAAGTAGACTTTTATCTTCTCAATCATCTGTTGATCTTACCAAAACAACACATTTACTGTTTCCTCAGTATATCAAATCAAAACGGTTATTTCCGATTCTAATGGCAAGCGAACATTTCATGACGCCAAGTGGAAGAAATTTATTACAAATAATTGTATTTAGGCCGGCAGCCTAAAAGATGTAACAATTGACATAGTTTTATTAATATATTAGTAAGTATTTTTGGTATATTAGTATTTTCCTTACAAGTAGTGTTATTAGTAACAGTATTTCTTGTTTTGTTTTGTTTTTCATCTATACTAGCGTTAGTCTATGTAGTTTCTTCTAAAAAAGTAAAAATTAGCGTAGTTTTTATTCATTAATATAAATTGTTAGTAAGTATTTTGGGTGTATTAGTATTTTCCTCTTAAGTAGTCTCATTAGTAATAGTATTCCTCGTTTTTCTCCATCTGTACTCACGTTAGTTTATTTAGTTTTTCTTTCTTTTATCTGCAAATGTAATTTCAATTGTTATTGTCACTCTTATTTGTAAACTTATATAAATATCAATAAAATACAAAAAAACAAGAAAACCTGTAGCTTTGTCCTTATTGTCAAACAAGGAGAAAGTGTCATCTACATATCAAAACCAAATGGATGGACAGGCCACTGTATTACTCACCCACTGCTCCTCGAAATGGCACATAAAAATGTTAGCTAAAACAGGACCCAATGGTGACCCCATAGCAACACCATCAACCTGATCATAATATTGTCCGTCAAATATGAAGTGGCTTTTCTTTGTTGCAAACTCAAGCGCAGTTTTAAGGACTGGTTGTGGTAATCTCGGAGGCTCAGGGAGAGAGTACAACTTATTGAGACAAATTTGAATTGTTTCATCAAGCAGTACATTAGTGAACAAGGAACACACATCAAAGGAACACATGATTTGATTGTTATGTTTATGAGACTTAACCCAGTCCACAAAGCTGAAAGAGTCCTTGATTGTAAACTGGCTTGTGGAGATCAGCTTCAGGACACCCACAAGAAATGAAGCAAGATTGTAATTATATGTATTAATGGAGGAGACAATCGGACAAAAAGGGCAGCCAGATTTGTGAATCTTGGGAAGACTGTAAAGAACACCAGCAGTTGAACCACAAGAATCTTTTAGAAAAAACAAGGTTGAAAGGAATTGACAGTAACTTAATATAGTGAAATGTAAGGCAGAGCAGTGTTTATTAAAACCTGATGTAACTGATAAAATGCCTCTAGGCCTTCATTAGCTAGGAATCTAGAAGGCAAATCTCGAATTTCACCATTTCGTTTTTTTTGATATCACCGCCTCTGCCCACTGAGGAGGGCAAAAAAGTAAAAAAAATAAGTATTTCTGCCACTTACACAACGAAAGAGAAAGAATTAAAATGGTAGCACTTTCAGCTGTGTCCCATTCTTCCTTCTTTGAATGTCTATGGGCCAAAAACTTCACGTTTAAAGACAATATTTGCCAGAAAGTTTACAATAATTTGACTGGAGCAAGTGTTTCCGAGAAACGGTTTGACTGTGCATGTCATAAATTTTTTCCTGCTGATGTACTGCATACCATTTGGTGAGGCCTAAATTTGACATCTAAACCACATTGAACATCATAGATTATCTTGACAAGGATTTCAGGGCAGAGGAAATGTTTTATTCTAGGCTAATCAATATGGATATTTCACTGAAAGCTGAGTTTAGATGCTCTATTTCCTAGTGTTACCTGACAGGATACTTGTGAAGAGAGAATCTGAAACTGGACTTATGGCTACCATCCATAGTTATCTTCGAGCACAGTGTGGTGATGTGGGTGATGGCACTGAATGTGTGTTTTGTGGACCTTCAAAGCAGAATAAGATTGAAACATGGTGGAAAGAACTATTGGAGAGAATGGAAAGGTTTTTCAAGATTCAGTTGGGCACTTTGGTAGAGGATGGTGATTATGATGCAAGTGATGACAATGATGGGTAAACATCAGGCACTGGTATTATACCATCATTACTTAATTGTACCACTCATCTTAGGTCCTGTTTTAATAAAGAAAACTTGTCTCATTTTCCTTTAAAACATGGTAACCATTTACATTTTAGAAAAACAATTTCCTGGTTACAACTTACAAGGGTCACCCTCTTGCAGCTAGGGTCACTCGTGTTCAAAGGTTGGTTCACCCTCTTAGCTGGGAACACATTTATACCTGCCCAAAGAGGCATGGTAGGGAAAAGTGTGGTTGCAGTAGCAGAGGAGCAGCTGAGAGAGGTTGCTGAATTGGCAAACGTTGTTGATGGTATTGATGACTTTCTACCTGAGGATTTTAGACAAGAATGTCAATGACATTTGCCCAACACTGAGGATATTGAGCCAGATCCAGCACCTAATGCATTTTTGTATCTTAAATCAAATTTTAGCATGTAAAGAGGTTGCACAAAATCTGCATCACACAGGAGAAGTTTTGATAAATGAACATTAAAAAAGTGATGCAACCTCCTAAGTTTTACTGTTGGAAATCTGATATATCATATTGGTTTTGTTGGTTTTTTAAAAAGGTCCCTGTTCCCAATGTTGGTTTACCAAAAATTTATCTTGCTTTGTCTGCAGTAACTGGCATCATTTAGTTGAAAATTTTACAACAGGAATATTTCTGTGAAGTATATATGAAATAATTCATATTTGAACTGCGGTAGTAGATGAAAGTGAAGTATGATCATTGCAGTAAATTTTCCAATTTAAGCAACTGGAAAGAAGAAGCCTGAAAAAAAATCAGGGCTTCAACGGGACTCGAACCCGTGACCTCCACGATACCGGTGCGATGCTCTACCAACTGAGCTATGAAGCCACACACTGGGAGCGAGGTCAATTAATTGAGTTCATATCTTCCCGTGAGTGAAATGATGTGAAGTATATATGAAATAATTCATATTTGAACTGCGGTAGTAGATGAAAGTGAAGTATGATCATCGCAGTAAATTTTCCAATTTAAGCAACTGGAAAGAAGAAGCCTACTACCCCAGTTCAAATATGAATTATTTCATATATACTTCACATCCTTTCACTCACAGGAAGATATGAACTCAATTAATTGACCTCGCTCCCAATGTGTGGCTTCATAGCTCAGTTGGTAGAGCATCGCACCGGTATCGCGGAGGTCACGGGTTCGAATCCCGTTGAAGCCCTGATTTTTTTCAGGCTTCTTCTTTCCAGTTGCTTAAATCGGAAAATTTACTGCGATGATCATACTTCACTTTCATCTACTACCGCAGTTCAAATATGAATTATTTCATATATACTTCACATCATTTCACTCACGGGAAGATATGAACTCAATTAATCGACCTCGCTCCCAATGTGTGGCTTCATAGCTCAGTTGGTAGAGCATCGCACCGGTATCGCGGAGGTCACGGGTTCGAATCCTGTTGAAGCCCTGATTTTTTGTCAGGCCTCTTCTTTCCAGTTGCTTAAATTGGAAAATTTACTGCGATGATCATACTTCACTTTCAGGAATATTTCTGTAAATATTGTTATTGTGAAACAGAATAATCGTCATTATAACATTAATTTTGTTCTTGAATCATCACTTTGAACAATCAGAACAAAAAGAGGACAACTTTAAACAATGTTCATCGACTCAACTGTAAATGTACACTCTAACTAAACTGTGTTATGCACCTGTCAGTTGGTAGGGTTTGACATTTTCCCTAAAACATTCAAAGCCCCACCCCTGAGACAACAATAACTTTTAAGTGCAAACAAAGTCACCCACCCTGGAGCAACTCTTGATTGGCCCAAATCCCACCCTTAAGCCCTCATTACTGCTCACGGTCCCCCTGGGTATAACGTTAGGTGCATCAATAAGAAAGCGAGTAGAGTTGGAAAATTATAGAGAATAACAAAGGATCAGAATAGTTGCAAGTCTGTAGATGCATTCAAGCCTGTGTTAGCAAAGAGGTGTTGCTTGAAAGAAAAGGCTTCACTAAATAGTAGCTTTGAAGGCATCTAGAGAATTGAAATTATTCTGATCTTTTGTGAATTCTCTGTATATAATTTTTTGACTCTGGTTACTTTGTTATTTGCCTGACGATGCATTTGTAATAATACTTCATTAGAACATGTGTGTTTTTTCCTGCATCTTCATTTTCCATATTTTAGACCAATGATGCAGTTTTTTGGATTAGTTATTTCGATGCAATTTGAATCCTAGATCAGAAAGTTAGCGTAGTTGAGCTTTGCATTGGAACTGTCTTGTGTCATACATTTTGAGACAGATTTAAGAATGAATGAGACTAAGTTTTTTGTTAAGAAATGTATAGAATGGTGTGTTTTTGTGTTGTATATTTGTTGTTTTGTTTAATTTTGGACAGATGTGTTAGATGTTATAATATTGGTAGTGAGAAGTAGATTATAAGATATTGGGAATGGTTGCTATGATCAAAGTCTAAATAGGATAAATTTCCCTGCATAAAATAAAAGAAAAAGTTAAAATGATATCAGTTGCATTGAAAATGTGTTTAGGCATTATGTAACAAGCCTGACATTAATATTTCTTTTCAGTCTAGTTTAGTGAGAAACGTTTTTACAGGTGATGGTTGCATTTTCTTCACATAGTAGTATTTTGTACTGCTTTATGTGACTGAGTTTGATGAAGATTGTGAATAATTGCTAACGTGAGCTATTTGTCTTTTTCCCCTTGAAGTAACAAAAAACAACAATCTCAACAATGACAATTAAAGTGGAAGCTTGTGAGTCAGTTTGCAACTGCAGTATTTGTGAGTTACATGTATCTTCCTGACACAGTTTTGGTGGCATTGAATGATGAGCTATTTCCTGTTGTTATTTGGGTTATGCATATACATACATACATAAATGGAATAAGAGCAATAAGGACTAACAAAATAGTCTTAGTCTGATGACATGGTAGTATTTGTGACTTTGTTTCAGGTGTATTTCATGAGTCGTTTGTAATGTTACTTTATATCAACAGTGGAACGACAACAGTAAGATTGAAATGACTATTCCAACAATGGTTCATCATGAGTCATTTCCATTGTTGCTTTATATCAACAGAGGAACAATAATGGTAAGATTAAAATGACTAGTCCAACAATTGTTCATAATGAGTCATTTGCAATGTTACTTTATATCAATGGAGGAACAAGAACTGTAAGATCGAAATGACTATTCGAACAATTGTTCATCATGAGTTAATTCCATTGTTACTTTATACATGTATCAATGGAGAAACAACAATGGTAAGATGAAGTGACTTGTCCAACAAAATCAGTGTCTGATTCTTTGTCCCTGACACAATTGAACCAGGCAACAAAATCAGCCAAGCAAATATTTCCTAACTGTTTTGATCGTGTTTGGTATCACTTAATGATGTTATCAGATTCTATACCACATGAGTTATCTGGTAGCTCCTTGATCTTGTCTAATTTCTTTAACAGGAATGCCCTTTCATCAGGATGTGAAGAGTTAATGAACTGAAAGTCCCGGATAGATCTTCTCACTGGCATTTGTAACACCAAGTATGCAGCCTCTTGAGCACTTATTTCTACAGCTTTCAGAAATATGTTTCCAATATGCCTTACTCTTTGAGCAATATTTTTGTTGCCTATCTTAACTTCTTTGGTTGCTTTTTCCAGAAGCCTGCTCATGCCTCTCTGCCCTTTTGTAATGTAGGATAAAACATAAGTTGCACAAGCATAAGGGTCTAAGACATATTGCAGATCTATGTTTGCCCTTCATGCTTTCAGTAATTGTGTATTGTAATTATTTATCCTTATTTCTGATGGCAGTCTCTTTAAAAATAATGGGTTACCCTTAATTGTGTGCCTTAAGTGTTATTGTCAGAGAAAACCAGGCAGTACCAAAAGATCGAGGTCGGCCGTTTACCTTCATCTTGTCACAGCATGAAAGCTATCTGAAAAGATTAACAACCGTGATATTTGCCGAGGTAGGCGTTCGTTTTTCTTTGAGATATCACCACATCATGATTTTGGCCGGTCAAGTGGTCTAAAATGGCCGAAATTGCGGGCAACTTTAGGTGAGCCTAAAAGATACTTGGTACAAATTCCAGAAACTCTTATTTTTGTGAGATAATATTTGTCCCCTTATGAGTTGATTAAGAAATATTAGAGGTCTTTCGCTTTAATTCTATGGCTTTCACGAGGTGCCAAATATTGCCACCGAATCGTCAATGAGCGTAACAAAAATTTTAGCCATTTTCAGTGAGTCGTTTTTCAAAAGTGCGGCAGTTTATTTCCACAAAAATGCATTTTTGTGATAGTCTTTTGCACTGTTATCAAAATCCAGTTGAGTTAAAATTGGTATCTACAGGCAAATCGGAGTAATTGGTCTCGCAAAGTCCAAAAAAAATCATTAGTCAGCAATATTTCCCGCCAAATTTTTTAGGGAAGAATATCACTTTATACCGACTTTCTGCCATTGATATTGATGACTTACTGAAAGATCTGCAAAAAAATAGTTAGCTAGACTGCAGAATAGAATATTTAAGCTGTGACATCGTTATTGACCTATTTCCGTCTACAGTCCACAACTTCCGTCGACATTACACCCTCACGATACTCGTTTATTGGTTGTGCATGTGTGCACATGAATGAGCTAAAAATGATGTACTTTAAAAGGGGATTTCATTTGTCAATTATTCCACTGCCCCTAACAATAAAAAAGTGTCCACAAGACCATTTTTGTAGGCGTCGATTTTCACTAGTCTCCTTGTTGCATGCAGTCGGGGTCGCTTCTTCGCAGTCATGTAATAGAGTGTTGCTGTTAGCCTGAGAAAACATCTCCTCATCACCTAAAACAGCTGTAAGACAGAGTCATGATGAGTTTGCTCATCTAATATGACAGTATATGAAAATGTCATATGCCATAACTTTTGACACAGATGATGTCTTGCATTTCTTTGAATCTGAGTAAAATCCAAGTATAGACCTATGTGCATTTTAAGATAAGATCTAATCTTGATTCAAAGCTTAAAAACGTTTTTGCCTTCTGCTCTGTGCACAAATTCAGCAAATCCAAATCGTGTTTGCAAAACATGAAATGAACGTTTCCTCTATCTGCTATTTTGCCAATTATAGGAAAAACAGAATATAACTCTTACTACAACATTGTTAGTGGATAATACCTTGAGACAATACAGTTGATTGTCCGAGAGATGTAGCTGTGCTGTCCAAAAGAGAGTTTACTACTCTTTCCACTTTTTGGGTTTTGTCAGTGGAGAGGGTAGCATCATCTATACCTGGAAATGTTTTTGGGTTTAGTCCCTGGATTGTAACCCATTACGGGTTATACCATAACAGTCAAAGCTCCCACAAACGGACACACATGCGATTACCCGTAAATATATATGTTCACAATTGGAGATCACCGCTTACGTGAATGTATAAAGTACAGGGCTTGTTTGAGCAACAAATCAAACAGGATTTTGCCAAAGGTGGCTGTAAGTAGAACTGTACACTTATGGGAATGTCTGCTAAGAGCACTTCAACTGTATAACAAAATGAACATAGAAAATACACTATATAGTAAAACTAATAAGTAAAATTTATTTCATTTTCGCCATAAGCCTTTAGAATGTTTTGATTAATGAAAATTAAAACATAGAGTTGAATGCACTTACCTTCAGGTCTATCATTGTCTTTTAAAACACCACAGTGCTTAAAAACATGGATGTCAGTTGGTACAGAAGGGTGCTTTGCAGATAAAAAATCCAAATGTTCCTTGCAAAATGCCTTTTTGTGGACTGGGGCAGAAGTGCAAACATTTGGGTAGTTCACAGCAGGAAGCCCATTGACAACATAATACATTTTGTAAGGGATAATTAACTACATGCACTAGATTATTTGATGTTATAAATTATTGTAAAAATGTTGTAATCAGCTGCAGAAATTTCCCCGTCCTGAGCAGAATATTATAGTACAAACAAGCAATGAAGGAACCTGATTCCTAATTCTCCCATTCATAACACAAAACTGTAGACAGAAACAATAGCACTTTAAAGGGGCAATGCATGCTAGGTGTGCTTTCTCTACATAGCTCAAAAATTGGTTGCGCATCATTAAACACCTTTACTACTTTACAGGGCTTCTGGTATTTTGCAGGGTCGCAGAGCAGCAAAATTCAGGTTGATCCATGAAATCCTTTCAAATTCACAAAAACATGCCAAATACTGCAAATTTCACTAGAAATGTTACCAAATATATGTCAGTAAGACATATGAAAGTTATCTTGGCTATTGGGGCTGTTTACTTGCCATAGGATTATTTTTATCCTCTTGTGGGTAGTGTTTTTCAAAAAAGGCATACTTCTCTTTCAGCCAGCCGAGCCAAAAGTAAAATCCACCATGTTCACATGCTCCTCTCTACATTTCAAAGCTTGGCTACTAAGCATTCATTTGTATCCTTTTCAATTGCTTGCGAATTTTAAATTCATGCAGTGGTTAGAAGTGATAATTTTGAAAAAATGAGAGAGAGCTTTTACAAGTTTAAGATGTAGTCAACTCAATCTAAAGAGAAGGTATATTGTATAACAAGAGAAAATTTTGATTTGTAAATAAATAGTAAAAGAAATTTTCACCTGTCTTTTCTTGCCACCCATAATTTACCACACCTTAATAAAGAAAAAAGAAAAAACTTAATAATTGTAAGTGTTACTGCATGCATGTTTTTTTGGGAGAAAAAATAATTAAAAGTAGAGAATGGAACAAAATCGGTTGCCTCTGGCCTAACAGTCCTCAGTGCAATCTTGTGGCTGATGTAAGTAATTGTTTTTGGCCAGTAAATGGTCAATATTGTAATGCACGTGGGCGACAACAACTTCCAGTCAAGGAGTCCAACAGCCAACGGTTTAATTATTCGTCTCTCAACGTTTAGCTTACTTGTACATGGCAAGTCTACTAACACACCCAGGCCACTCCATAATGCGAGTCCCTTATATACGCCGTATTACGAGTACATTGCGCATCCTGTACTCGCCATATAACCGTCTCTTAGTCTTAGAACTCTTGCGAGTATACATTCAAATACAACCGTTATACCTCTTAGCACGCGCATCATAGCTCGTGCAATCACTATATCAGTTTCATTACATTTCACCCCTTCCAATAAAAGAGATGCGTCCTCGCATCAAGGGTCATCCTAGAGCCAACAACGGTATTTTACATAATCAAAAAAAACAACAACAACAGAGAAAGCATTAACTTGAAAAAGATCTTTCACGAAAACTCTAATGTAATTTTGAACTGTTGAAAATGTCTTACTTAAACTTAAATGGAACTTAAATGTAACTATGAACCATTCCAAATGTCTTGATCAGACTGAAATGGTAACTCTTGACAAATAGCATTCTCGGGGCCAACTACCAAATTCATTGGCTCAACATGTGCCTTTCGTGAAATGGTTTCAGGCGGTCATGGTGTACAAACTTGGGCTTCCCCTTGGGGGTCCTCTGGATTCGATAAACTACGTCCGTAACTTGTTTGGTAACTTCCCAGGGTCCCTCCCATGGAGTTTGCAGCTTGGGGCTTCTGCTTTTCTTGCTCTGAGGATTGTACAACCACACCTTCTCTCCCTTCTGATAAGAATTTGCTCGAGATCTCTGGTCATATAATCGCTTCTGTCGTCCACTCGCAATGTCCAAATTGTCACAGGCAAGCTGGTGTATTTTTCTGACCTGTTCCCTCAGGTTCCAGGCAAAGTCGGTGGAATCTGGTGGTGTGACTGGAACCAGAGGAGAACCGAACATTAGATCTACAGGTAGCCTGACATCGCGTCCAAACATTAGCTCGTTTGGTGTACAGCCAGTGCTTGCATGTATCGCAGACTGATAAGCCATGGCCATAAGAGGTAGTAGCTGATCCCAGTTCCGCTGGTTTTCTTGGACAAATTTGGATAACATAGCCTCCAACGTACGATTTAGTAGTTCCACCATCCCGTCTGATTGCGGGTGCAAGGGTGTTGTCCAAGTCTTCTCGATATCCAGAAGCCTGCAAACTTCCTTAAACAGCACCGATTCGAAGTCACGTCCTTGGTCAGTGTGAATTTGCAAGGGAATACCAAACCTGCAAATAACCTCAGTGACCAAGGGATGTGCCACAGTCGCTGTGGATTGTTCAGGCATGGCAAGTGCCTCCACCCATTTCGAGAAGTAATCCATAACCACCAAAATGTACCGATTTCCCTGATCTGTCTCTGCCAGAGGGCCTAATACATCAATGGCGAGCCTCTCAAGGGGTGCCCCCACATTGTAAACTTGTAGTGGAGCTTGAAACTTTTTCTGCAGCTTCCTTCGAGATGAGCACTTAAGGCAGTTTCGGCACCACGCCTTTACATCACGGCTGCTTCCACACCAATAGTACCGCTGCTTGACACACTGCAGGGTCTTCTTCACTCCCAGATGACCAGCTGTCACTGAGTCATGCAGAGACAACAACACTTTTTCTTGAAGACTCTTAGGAATGACCAATTTTAAGCTTTGCTCTTGCGGAGACTTGCGACCTCCCACTTGCAGTACAGAATCCCTTCCTTCAGGATAAGTCTCTCAAACTGTGCCCAATAGCCCTTAAGCTCTGGCGAAAGAGAAGAAATTTGCTCCCACTTAGGTCGCCCCTGTCCAGATTCCAGCCAGCTTATTACAGGTGATAAAATGGGGTCGCATCGTTGCTCATTTTGCAGTTCCTCTCTCGTTATTCCATCAATCCATAGTTCCATTTCTTGAGAGGAACCTGCTCCTAAATTACGTTCTCGAATTCCATTCCTTGTAACTGCACCACAGAATGAATCATCATCGGGCTCGCACCTTGCCTCGATTCTGTCGCAAAATCCACACTCACCACGACCGCATGGTTTCCTCGGCAATGCATCTGCATTCCCATGCTTGGCTCCTGGATGGTACACCACTTCATAGTCATAAGTACCCAGGATTTCTAACCATCGTGCCATTTGTCCTTCAAAATCTTTGAAGCTCATCAGCCACTGCAAAGCTCCATGATCAGTTCGGACAGTGAATTTTCTTCCGTACAAGTGATGGTGGAAATGGCGTATTCCATCTACCACAGCATGTAACTCACGCCGTGTGACAATAATTTCTTTCTGCTTTTCTCAATGCTCTGCTGAAGTATGCAATCACTTTTTCAGGGCCATTTTGAACTTGTGAAAGGACAGCTCCGATTGCCACCCCACTTGCATCAGTATCCAGGATAAACGTGTCATCAAGGGTTGGGTATGCCAGGACTGGAGCTGAGGCAAGATTCTCCTTTAAAGTGCAGAAAGCCTTATCACAGGCCTCCGTCCATGAGAATTCCTTTCCACTCTCAGTCAGCTCGTGTAGTGGCTTAGCAATGTGGGCATATTCATAGATGAAACGGCAATAATAGGACGTGAGACCAAGAAAACTCCTAACTTCTGCGACTGAGCGTGGAACTGGCCAGGCACTGACAGCTTCTGTCTTACTTGGGTCAGTACTCATTCCATCTCCACCTACAACATGGCCCAAAAAGGTAACTTTCCTCTGGAACAAAACACATTTCTTTGGGCTGAACTTTAGGTTAGCAGATCGTACCCATTCAAAAACGAGTCGTAGGCGCCTCACGACCTCTTCAAATGACTTAGCGTGCACAATGACATCGTCCAGGAAAATCAGCCAGAACCTGTGGAAAATGCTGTCTTCTCCTTGTCCTTTTCTGCCATCTCTACCTGCTAATAACCACTAGCTAAATCCAATGTACAAAACCACTGCAACCCGGACAGCGCATCCAAACAATTTTCGATCCTCGGAAGTGGATAAGAGTCTTTAACAGTGACCCCGTTCACCTTTCGGTAATCTATGCAAAAGCATATCGTTCCATCTTTCTTCTTCACCAGGACTACGGGAGAAGACCATGGACTCGATGACGGCTCAATAATACCTTTGGCCAACATCTCTACTTCTTCCTCCGCTTTCTCTTTCAATTGTAGGGGAAGTCGCCTCAGTGCTTGCTTGATAGGTTTGGACTCCCCTGTGATAATCTTGTGCTGGGTTATGCTGGTGCAACCGAAAGGGTTTGTAGAGGTGGCAAACACATCTTGATATTCGTTCAGCAAGTCAGTCAACACTCCAATTTGATCATCATTCAAGCCATCCGAATTTCTACGCAGCAATTCCTCCAGCTCTACGGGCAGAGATCGCTGCTGATCTTGCTCTTGGTTTGTGCATACTTTTGGTTGACACTCTCGAGCAACTCGGACCTCAGTCTCTGCCTTCTGAGCGTTCCTGAACCACGGTTCTCCATCTACCTGATTGCTATCTACTGGTTCGCAAAGCACTGCCAGGGTGTTTTTGTAGACCCGCCTTGGATGTGACATGGGGTTGAGAAGACAAATAGGGATTGGACCATCCATTTTGACCAGCAATCTGCCAACCAAGAGTTTGCTGTGCTGAACAAAATCCAATGTAGGTTCCAGAATTGCCAGACCTCCATTACACGTGTCTAGAACCTTTGCGGCTGCTATCATTTCACTATTCGCTGGGACTAACACCGTATCCTTGACTATCACCCTCAAGCATTGATAATTGCTAGGCTCCCTCTCTTCTGCCAGTTTTGTTCCAGTTCCACTTGCACTTGTCAACTGAGGGATGAATAGTTCCAGCTGGCCTCCAGGAGCTGTAATGATCTGACAACCATACCGGCACACAAAATCCATACCCAAAATCCCTTCCAGCTCTGTCTGCAATCCACACCTCCTGCAGGGCCCGCTTGCCTTCTACTTCCAATTCGAATGTCCCCTTGCCACGAAATGGTTTTGCACTGCCATCGGCTAAAATCATACGGTTCTCGACTTTCTCAAGGACTGATCGCCTTGGTGCACTGATCTTCTCCAGTACTGCTGGGCTCAAAATCGTTATATTCGAACCCGTATCCACCAGAAACTTGACGACCACTCCCTCAACCTTACTGGAGATGTACAGTCCTAGCTGATCTTCATTTCCATGCAGAGTACCAGCTTTTGGATACAGGGGCCGTTGATAATGACGTGGGACCGAACTTAGGCCCTTTGGTTCGGTCCACCATTGTTTCCCTGGTTGTAACAGAAATTTGGGCAATTACGCGAAAAATGTCCAGCCTTGCCGCAGTTCCAGCAATTTCCTCCACCGACATTTCTTGGGCCCCACGAGCTAGCGTGCTCCATTCCAGGCAGGACGTTCAATTTTCTTCATGAAATCCTCCATTAGACGCCTCTGCTCTTCTCGATCTTTCTTCATTTCGGACAATATCTTGCTGATAGATGAGTCAAGGAAATCACGTTGTTTGTCTGAAACTTGTACGCCCACCATATTCGCAGTCAGTCGGCCTGGTCTGAGACGTTGACGTTCAGATATCTGAAATGCCTCCACTTCGGTAGCTGTGGCGAGGGCTTCTTGTATCGTTCCTGGTCTAGTTTGAAGTATTTTCCAGCGGATATCCGTATCGGCTATTGCATCGACAAAGTAGTCCCTTTCTAGAACTTCCCGCACAGATAGGAGTGCTTCCAGATATGTTTGCCTTACAAGTCGCTGGATCGCCTGTGCAAGTTCTGGAAGTGACTCGTCCTTTCCTCTGGTGCGGCTTTTCAGTTGTGATCTAAACACTTCCATCTTTCCACTGTTACCGAACCGCAGCGACAACGCTTCCCTGAGCGCCTGATAATTTCTTCTTGAGTTTGCGTCCAAATCAGCCAACACGGCCTGTGCACACCCTGACAAACTAGCTGCGAGGTAAATGGCCATTGTAGATGTATTCCAGCCATTTAATTCTGCAATCAGTTCGAATTGAACTTGATAGTCGTCCCAAGACGTCTTTCCATCATACGGCGAGGGCATAATTAGTGGTTTTGCTGAGAGAGGGCAGTTTTCCACGTTCCTACGGCCAATTTCCGGTTCTCGTGCATTTCCCAGAAGGACTTCCGGTTCTCGACCACACAAGTCGTCTTCCAGTTTGCCGCCAGGTCCCGCACGGGCCGCATTATCTAGCCACCATATTTTTTCGTCGAGCCGGTCGATTTGTTCTTGAAATCTGTCGGCCATTTGTTTCTCCATGTCTTCACTGGTACTCAAAATTCTGTTGCCCAATTCCTGGAGAGCTGACATAAACAAAGCTGGTGATTCTTGACTGAAGGAATAGCAACCATTTTCGTTCGGAGTCGTCGAATTCTGCACGATGTCCTGTTCCACATGGAATTCTCCACAATAATTTTCTTCTGCACCCAACTGGACTTCGCAATAACTCTGATCAGCTGCTGCCATCCTAAAGGAGCTCAATGTTCAAACAACGCTACTAAACTAAACTTTAACGGTCGCCTGGATCACGCCACCAACTAACGGCAACCAATAAACAATGTCCTAAAATATATTTTTAACGACCAAAACAACGGCAAGTACCACATAAAGTGCCTCGTAGCAACCAGTACGCCACTACAAGTCAAAATATCTCGTCGTGCAGCTTTACTACACCACCACACAACAGCCGTTCGCAGGAAAACTATCTACACCAAAACAAAATGATCTGACCTGAACTTCAGCTGACTTTGGTCGTGGTTCGAATCCCACTTCTGACACCAAATGTAACGTGCACGGGCAACAACAACTTCCAGTCAAGGAGTCCAACAGACAACGGTTTAATTATTCATCTCTCAATGTTTAGCTTACTTGTACATGGCAAGTCTACTAACACACCCAGGCCACTCCATAACGCGAGTCCCTTATATACGCCGTATTACGAGTACATTGCACATCCCGTACTCGCCATATAACCGTCTCTTAGTCTTAGAACTCTTGCGAGTATACATTCAAATACAACTGTTATACCTCTTAGCATGCGCATCATAGCTCGTGCAATCACTATATCAGTTTCATTACAATATGTTCCATAATGACTTTTCTGTCTGAATCACTATAGAACATTCCCTACATATCAAGAGCCCCCCTTTCTCTCAGTTGTCTCTAGCTCCCTGTTCCAAAAGCATTGGCCGCTCTCTTTTCACTAATCCCCGAGGATATAAAATGGAGCGATTCTAGAACACACTACCACTTATTTACTTTTTATAGACCAAGGCATATAAGAACAAACTGATCCATTAACTAAATATATCAATCAATCAATCTCAACTGGCAGGAGGGGAACCAGTTGGCTATTTACAAACGTAGCTGAGGAGTTCAACTCAGGACCACCAGGAGCAAATCCAGCTAGTGGTCAGAATGGGACTTGAACCCGCGATGCCTCCAATATCCATTTTTGTTCCACAAGATGCAAATATAATAAGTAGCCTGGTATTCTACAGTTAGCCTATTTAGCCTGAAGTTTATTATATAAGTTCTCTAGCAACAAAATGTCCTCTTTCTTACCGGTCTGCGAGTCATGAAGCTTGTTGAAGGCCGTAGGGAAACCACTAACTGAAACCCATGAATGACATCTATACACAAAAAGACAAGCTTATCAGCAAAGAGTCATTCTTCATATGTAGTATTAAGTGATCTGTATCTGATCAGGAAAAAAAACTAAAAACAACTTACACCAAAGAGATCTGAAATTTCAGAAGGGTCCGTTGCACAAAGCAGACATTTGAAGCTTCAACTGCAGGTCTGGGAGCAGAATATAAATTCCAGCCAGAAACAGGGTTGCCATATTTAGTGTATCCATAAAAGATGTCACAGCAGCTACTCTTCAAGGAACACTTTGTGCCTTTGCTAGAGCCATTGAGATGGTGGTAGTCCACTTCCACAGGATTGTTGTATTGCACTAGATACGACTGACACCAATCACATGTGGGCAAAGAATCTTAACAACTTGATGACGGACATCAATTGGCAACACTCACAGAGATAGTACAACATGAGCAATGGAACACACAAGTGCCAAACCAAACTTCACAATAACAGCGCAAAGCACAATATCAGGAGAAACATGCTCCACTCACTTTAAATTTAGCACTTGAACATCTTCTGAAAGCTTTGTGCCAATCTTTTCTGTACTTATTTCTTCGTCAACCTCTTCCCGCAAACTCTCAACAGAAGAAGTTGCTGATCAGAATGAAGACTTGCAACGCCTCACCATGATAGTTACTTAGTCAACCCAGTCTCCTGTGCGGTTGTGACGAGTAATGGGTCACAAACAAAACCTTGATTTCACTTTGAATATATAACGCACCAGATGACGTTAGTGTATGAAAACCCATGTACATGTAAAGTGCATTTTAAAGTAAATGAAAGCTGCTTCAAACTTGAAAGCCGACCAGAACCTGTTATTGTTACAGTCAAATGAAGCTCAGTGAAAAGACCTGTGACTTTCAATTAGGTTAGAAAAAAATGTTGGTAAGTGTTGCAATAGTGAGTGAACACTGCCAGTTTGCTTCATCATAGCATCCAGCCAAACGGCGGGGAAGTAATATTTTCTTTTGACTGTATGCTATAATGCCCCCCTGCTTCCAAGACTATGTGAGTCAATACGCATTCCAGACTGGTCAGGGTTCACTACAACAAGAAAAGCATGGTCATGTGAAACAATAACACTAAATGATCGGGATAACAAATCTGCACCTCTTGTACTAGAACATTGGCCAACTGATTGACTGGATTTATGCCAAAGATATCAATCTGTTGTCCCAGTCTTTCAACCCCACATTCTTCTGCCATGGAAACGGTATCATCAACAGTGATGTTTGTTGTGTCATGATCAAACAGATCATCGTGGATTTTGTTTCCTTTGATCATTGCTTCCGGGAAAGATCTTCGCCAAGAATTGGGTAGAGAGTCACCAGTAAGCCAAGACAAATTTCTTTGAGAACATAATTTCCCCATGTATAGGGCAACAAACACACAGGCATTACTGCCAGTCCTACCCCGAATGTCTGATTTTGATTCAGAGAAAGTCCACGTAGTAACTCCAGACAAATAAGAGTTGTGGCCATTATCCCTTCTTGTGATGGCAGTCCAGCTGGTAATCCAGTCAATGAATGTTGGCTAGCACATAGCAACAAAGGCACAGTTGGTGCATCAGCAGTAGGGCTTGGCCATGTTTGTGATGAACAGGTGGGAAGGACTTGTCCATCCTGAAGGGTGGAGGTCCCCTGGTTTGAATCAGAGCATATTTGAGAGAGTGGTTGGG
The DNA here is from genome assembly GCF_042242905.1 of Orbicella faveolata. Lineage (NCBI taxonomy): Eukaryota > Metazoa > Cnidaria > Anthozoa > Scleractinia > Merulinidae > Orbicella > Orbicella faveolata. Next base: position 27,780,175 of record NW_028301576.1, read on the forward strand.
CCAAGTCGTTAATATCTTCAAATGTAACAGTTCCTTTAAACAGATAGAGGAAAATACCTTTATTGTATAATGAAAAGTCACTCCCTTCTGACAAAAGGGGTCTGGCAACTTAAAAGCAAAAAAATAATTTTCAGTTTTCCATTTCTTGGGAGTTGAGTATTTGAATTTGAATTGAGTCCTTAAGGGTACATTTATATACACACAATACATTGCATATTATATACATAATAAAGAAATAGAAAACACGTACTGTGTTACTATCAAGTTATGGAAACACAAGTGAATGTTTGGGGAATGAGAAATCCTGTGGGAACGCAAGCCATCAAGGTGTAAATTCGCTTTGCTCATACCATCGTGTCAACAGCTCATGCTACTTCTGTGTTTCTATCGAGTTATAGAAACATGATTTTAAACCAATCAGCACATGTATTTTCTTTGGGCTATTTTCTAACTAGGTATATAGTACCATATAGTACCTGGTTGCTGCAACATTAGCTGACATGCTTCCTCAATCATGTCTTCTGCTGGTTGTTTCTGCTTACGGTGGTATGTACTCCACCAATTTTTGATCTGCAATTCTTTAAGTTCTGGAAACCCAGCAGCCTTCATTGCTTCTATCACATCACTTGGATTAGCTCTAATCTGAGGAAGACTTTTGACGATCATAGAATGTTATCATAATATCTTTCTGGGCTTTTGTGAAAGTGGTCTTCTTAGCCCCACCTTTCTTGAGAGCAAACCCAGAAGATGGCCTCAGGTCACTGGGGGGCTCAATGTTGCTACAAGGTCTGAGGACTGCATCTTCAGGGGTAGCTAAACATAGCTGAATATACCTTATGGAGTATGATTCTGTTTCCGCTGCATGCTGTCCTTCTAATGTTTCATCTGATGGTTGCCGCATTTCCTCTGTTACTGTAGCACCCGGGGCTCCAGCAATTGGCATATTTCTGGAAGAAAGTAACTGGACCTGAGATTTTGTCTTGCTCAAGCATTTTCCATGGCCAGCGAGTGATTGTGCTGTTATGCCACCTTCATATGAGCCATTGGATGGAAATTTGAAATTGCCAAAGAGTGATATGTCCTTAAATGTTCCCATTTTGGCTGGTGTCTTTGACTGGTCAATGATAAGTTTCTTGCATCGTACAGTCTTCATTGTCTGCAGATCATAAGTAAACAGAAACATTACCTTCTGAGACAGAAAACATAATCAGAGCAACTAATTTGTACTATCTAATTTAATTTCCATCTAGCATTAATAATCAGCACACAAAGGGTTTTCTTTTATTTTCTTCAAACTACTACTTTTTAAACTCGTGGATACGCAAAGCAAAGAAACGTGTTTGTTGCGGGGACTCCGATATGCAAATGTGTCCCTCACTCACTCACTCAGGTGTAGACACTGCTTGTAATTAGTCGGCCCGAACGAATAGTGAAATAGAAACCAAGTCCAACGCCGTATTGGAATAGTAACCGTTCAGTCAGTGCGAGCCTACTACTCAATGCATGCATCATCCCAGCCCGAATATTGATGATTTTGTAGCTTTTACACAACCATTAATATTAGGTATTTCGCTAAATTGAAGTGGAGTTGACTTCGAATGTTCAAATTAGTACTATGGCCAACTTGAAGGCTGAATTTCAGGAGCATTTGAGTCGTCCAGGCGTTCAAAATGACCAGGAGATGTGCATTTGTTTGCTGGAAAGTGACCTGAAAAGCTAATGTGGTAAGCTTTGATGAGAATGTGTCTTATTCCTCAACCTTAATGAGCTTATATGAGCAAAACGAACAACTTTTAATGAACAAAACAGCTATTGAATACAAGACAAACATCGGCACCATTGTATAATATTGTAATTTCATTTTTATAATTTAGTAACATCTAGACCTGAGGCCAGCCGAAATATCGTTTTAACTCTACGACGTTGTGTCAACCTTGCAGTGGTGATGTATTATTGTTTTACTTTTCAAGTTTGACTGATTAGATCTGCTGTGAGATCCAACGTTCAATCAAGCAGGACCTTCGTTCACCGAGATTAAAGTTGAGTTCTCTATACTTGTCTTGTTTATTTTAGTACATTGATCTGGACTCTAAGTGGGATGTGAAATGCACATCAACTTGGAAAGAAACTCCCAAATACTTGATTTTGATAAGCTTAAATGATTTTTACCCTGTCTTTTGTTTACACTTTTGCTTCCTGATTGAAAAGATAACAAAGGGAAAGAAAGCCCCTGTCAGCTTGTCCCCAATTATTAGTTAATACTAAATACATTGACACTTCAATGAAGCTATTATTGTTGGAACACATATTTATGGTCAACAGATTTATCAGATCAACACTGAAAATGCTTGCAAAAGAGTCTACTTATTTTGATGTATTTTACGTGCAATATATAGAGACAAGCGCTTCCACATTGGAAAAGAAGTGCTGTCTCATAAGAAACCTTACCTATAACCTTGAATGAAATGCAATGAAAAACATTTGTGAGCTCGTACGACTTGAATACATGCAAATTTTTCCAGCAGGCAGGTCAACATCAAGATCTGGGTGTGAGGGAAGGGGGGGAAGGGGGGAGAGTACTCTATGATTTGTCGGGCAGGAGTGTCCTCTGTGACCCAAGAACCCTTAGCCTTTACCACTCCATGTTTTGCTGCAATTTTGCCACCCTAGATATTCTGGACGTATTTCTTTGTGATATGTGTGCAAAAAAAAGCCTACACTTTGTGAGTTAAGTGCAACCTTGCATGGTACAAACCTGGTTTGTTTTAACAGCATTTAATAATACACCAGTAATTGCAAGTTCACCAATATGTTTCATCTCTAGATTACCTAATCCATGAGTTTGGCCATAGGTCTCCTTTGATTAAAAATATCAGCACATTGTTCCCTTCACACAATGTATGGCAACTCCTCAGACAAAAGTTGAAATATTGCTATTTCTGACACAATTTGACTTGTGAGTTCCTGTTGCTGCAGAATATCCCTCTCTTCTTTAGTCAAAACACCATGAACAAGATCATTCACCCCTGCACTTCACTGGAACACAAAAGCATCAACTGCCTTTAAAGACATTTCATTGAGGCAGTCAAGTCTCTCAGCTTTCATCATTTTCTCCATGCCTGTTGGTAGAGGGTACTGTAATTCCCGGCCGATTACCTGCAGGTAATGTATTAATTTCAACACAAACAGTTGTTGGTGCACGTTATAGGAAGGTGTGGATAATGTGATAATTTTTAAATCTTCTGGTATAGTTTTAAAACCGTAAGCAGGGAAAAAATATAAACAGGGTTCAAACACTTTTTCAGGCCCAAAATTCAAGGACTTTTCAAGGACTTTCCAGGACCCTACTTTGAAATTTCAAGGACTTTTTTTAGTAAGAATTTACCACATACCAAGCAAAATGTTTGCGTTTAAACCTATGTTTTGGCATACAGATAGTGCAAACCTTGAACAACATCAACTATCAACCATGTATCACATTTAACACTTTCTGTAAGTCCTTACATACAAAGCCTGGACACGGCAAAACATTACTGGTACATTACAGTGAACTTTTGACGTCTTGTAGCTTCTCTTCAATTTCTCTTTCCAGTGACTTAATCTGTTCTTCTTTCTCCCTTGCAGTTCTTCTCATACCATTAGACTTTGCAATGAATGTCAACTTTCCACTTGATTCTGCTTTTTCCGCATAATGGTCTGCAGAACGTTTCAGTGCCTCAAAGTCACTCTCCAATCTTCTATTCTTCTCCTTTAAAGTTGAAATTTCCTCAAGCAGCGATCTCTTCCTTTCTGATCTCCTTGTTGCTTTACGGAGTTTCTCAGAGCATTTTACTTATGTGTACTCGAACAGATGAATTCGTGAACAGATTCTCTAGCCTTTCTGCTCTTGTTGCTCAGATGTTCTTGAGCTCTTGCTGGGATTCTGCCTAGTTCATGATCACGTCTAAAAATACGAAGACGCTTCTGAAGATGCTTTTTATCAAGTTGAAGAGTTGATAACCCCGGTTGATGACTCCTTTGGTATAACATGATTTATGATTCACTCAAAATGTTTGTTCGTAAAATTGATCTCTCGTAAGGCTTGCAGCAACCTGTTCCGAAAACGCTTAACGTCCTTTAGTGTTGGTCTACCTTGAACAGTGTGTTTGTTTGTATGTGATTTCATCGCCCTAGAAATCATGGAATCCGTGCTAACTTTTCGCGACAACAACCTCTGTAAATTCCATGTGCTGTATGCGTGCACAGGTGGCACATGCGCTTTAGAGACCAGATGGCGATTTGTGACTGAACGCGGAAAAAAAGAAAGCCAAAATTTAAACCCAGGCCTCACTACCTAGGTAATGAAGAATTAGCTATCCAAATTAAGGAAAAACATAGTAAAAGATGCATTGTTTTGCACTTCGTTGAGAGTTTTGTTTATTTTTAGACATTATGTTTGTTTTCTTAGTGATAAAACTGCACACGCAAGATTCCTGCCATTTTTGCTTTAGTAGCCAATTGGATTATGGCTCTCGTTCGTGGATTGGTGCAAGTAGGATATCAAGAGATCAGTAATCCTTTTATCGAAAACAGTGTTTGTGCTCTTTGTACAAAAGTAGGAAAATAGCACGTCTTAAATGGGATTACACCTTACAGAATTGTGAGTATATCGACAATATGTTGGAGAATGATTTTTGCTGTTTCGTTTTTTAGGTTAGATCCAATTTTTTAGAATTGCTATTGTCAACCCACATGTATGCCTTTGCTTTCAGTTGACTAGCTAGCTTGTGCTGATTAAACTAGTTCAAAACAACTAGTAGATCCCGTGGACTTTATTTTCCTGGTGTGTCTTCAATTCGAGTAGTACCCTGATCCGTGGTGCGAAACAGTCAAAATTCTACACAACACAAAGATACACACCAAAGCTCAACCCGTCATCGAGAAGGACGTCAAAACGACAGGGAAACAAGGACAACTGACAGCATAAAGGAGCGACCAACCATCTTTGAAAACCTGCACTTCGTCAAAGGCAAGACTTCTCAGACAAAGGTAGAGGCTTTCTGATATACTTTCATTCTTGCTTTAAGAGTTTATGAATACTGCCTTGTTTAGTTCTAAGATTGGGGATTGTGAGACACCTCATATTAAATATTTTGCATGAAAACGAGGCTGAGGAAGAGAACACTAAGAACGAGAAGAATTTCATCGCATCATGATGCCACCCAAGATAGATTTCAAGACCCTCTCTGGGACGAGATAACGTTATACGTGCACTTAATGAATTATTCAACGAATTTGAAGCACTATTCTGTGAAACCTGAACTGAACTTGTTAGCAGCCATATTTAACGAGATTGTCAAAGTACAGGGCGATTAAGAAGCAGATAGAGGCCATTGCTGACAGATTTGTCGAAGATGGTGTCACTTCAGAAGACGAAAGAATAGCAGAGAATCTGAAATGTGGAGATGAAATCAAAGTAAGATATTTGGAAACATTGCAAAAATATGCGCATCATCAAAAGGAACTCAGTGCCTCTCAATTGCAAAATACCTCTGAAAGCACTGAAGTCCTTGGAGCAGTTGCTGAAGCAGTAAAACAAATGGCACAAAATAGGACGGGTCCCAAAAAACATACGTGACCTGGAAGAATGAGTTCAACCATTGGATGAGCAAATATGACCAAGACAAGGATGAACAGCTCCAGTGCTTCCGTAAAGCCATGCCAAAGGGGTCCTGGTGGACAGACCAAGTGAAAACTTGCAAGGACATAGAGTGTGGGAGATTCTCTACATTGAATTTGCAGACAAAAGGAAGCTGATGGATGAGCTCCTGGCTGAGATCAATAATTATGGTGCTGTAAGAAGCAATCCAAAGAGTCTGGCTCATTACGCCACCTCAATATCCATATTTGTGAGTGATATGGAGGACAATGGATGTCATGTTCAAGAAGTCTCTGAAGCACCGTTCTTCATGTCCAGACTCTTTTCGAAACTTGAACCGAAAGATTATGCAGACTTCAGCAGGGAAATGCAACGTTAAAAGAAAAAAGAAAATGTCACCAATTTAGTTACGTGGCTCCACTGCGAGGCAATGCTCCGATCTAGGGGCAAGAGAGAAACAGAAGCTGAAAGGGGCGAGATCCTCCTTACCGTAGGAAGACAGATCAACATTTCAATGATGCCAGTATGACCGATGATTAATCATGTCCCCTTGGCTGTAAATCAAAGCATCTTCTTGCTTCCTGCCCTGTGTATCAAGGATCAAATCTCAAGCAAAGATGGGAGATCATGAGGCAGAATAGAAGATGTCAGAAATGCCTATGAGTGTCACATCACACAAACAACTGTAAAAGGGCTGACGGTACATCTTGTGATAAATGTAAGAAGAACTGTCACCATTCCCTGCACAACGAGAAGAACAACAAACCCTTGCAGTCCACTTTGAGTCCCGATGCACCGATCTTCAGAAGCCAAGGTACTCCACCTGTAGTTGAGAACCGCAGCCTTCAAGGAAGGGATAACGAGACCAGGGAAGTTAAAAACACTCTTGGTATTTGTCCAGTGCAAAAGGTCAAGGTCAGAGACAGCGATGGAAACCTTAACAACATACTTGTGATATTAGACACTGGCTCAAACACGAGTCTTCTATCCAAAAGGGCTGCAAAACAACTGGGGTTATCCAGTCCTCGGACGCACCTAACTATGAACTTAGCTGAAGGACAAAAGAAAGCAGAAGTTTCCAAGATGATAGATGTTGAGATCGCATCACCTGCTGATGAAGATATTCTGAAGAATCTTCAAGTACACACAGTTCGAAAACCTTATAGCAATGCCAAGAATGTATCACGAAAATCAATTGAAAGCTATCCTCACCTGAAGTCAATAGCAGATAAGTTACATCCCTCTGGTGGTACAGTCGACCTACTCATTGGTACTGACTTTGTCGACGCCTTTGCTGACATCCACACAGCCAGTGGCTATCCTGGAGAACCTGTTGCTATGAAGAATTGTTTTGGCTGGTATGTTTTGGGGTAAGTAGATCCAGGCTCAAAAGACATGCCTGAAATCAAATCAGTAGACGTCGCAACTGTGAATGCTGTAGAAGACATCAAGAAACTCATTCATCAAGACTTCTTAGGGGTGAGACTGATGCGACTGTGTACCTGCAGTGAAAATGTACTACATGAAAACAAGTTTGTGAAAGCCCTCTCAGCCTCGACAACACTGGTGGATGGAAGAGTACAAGTCAAAATGCCATAGAAAGAAACTGGGGCTCCGAAACAAAGTAGTTATGACATTGCTTTGAAGAGAATGTACTGTGCAGAGAAATTGTTTAAGAAGAAGAGTTCAAAAACTGGTGGATCAAGGCTTTGTAATCAAGGTACCACATGAGAATGTCAATCACAGTCAGCCGGAATGGTACATGCCACTACAAGCAGTGTTTACCCCAGAAAAGAGTACAAAAGTCAGACTTGTGTTTGATTCTTCCTCCAAAGGTCATGATGGTCTCTCCTTGAATGATCATTTAGAGAAGGTACCAAATTACATCAACAGCCTGCCCAACATTTTGACAGCATGGCGCTGGGATGAAGTTGGGTACTCTGGAGATATCCGCAAGATGTTTAACCATGTGCTGGTACACCCAGATGATCAGGTTTTCCATAGATTCCTGTGGAGAAAGAATCAGCATGATCCTCCCACCGTGTACCAGTGGCTCCGACTAAACTTTGGTGACAAGCCAGCTCAGGACATTGCTTCGAATACCATCAACATCCTGGCCAAAGTGTCACAAGATGAGTTTCCCGAAGCAGCAAAAGAACTCCAGAAACGAACCTACATTGAGGACATTGGTGGATCCAGGTCAACCACTGTTGAAGCCAAGCATGTCACCAGTACAATTGACCAGGTGCTTGGAAAGGGTCAATTTCAGATTAAGGCTTGGTGCTCGAACAGGGTGGAACTCGACCAAACCAAGCATGAGCGTTATACAGATTTGCTTGGTCACAAGTGGGACAAGCAAGAAGACACATTTTCTCTAAAGAAGGATTCCATTGTGAGACAGAATAAAGACTTCACGAAGAGAACCTGCCTCGCCCTTCTAGCCCAGGTGTGGGATCCTATTGGCCTCATTGCACCAGTGACGCTTAAATTCCGAATTGACCTGCAAGAGCTATGGAGTTCTGGATACGGCTGGGACATCATCCCAGAAGCAACGCAGCAAAAGTGGAAGGAGAGTGAAGAAATCATAAATCGACTTCTTACCTTTAAATTTGACTGTAAACTGAAACCAACAGAGGCAATTGGTCAACCTCAAGTACATGGCTTTGCGGATGGAGGAGAACTGGGGTATGGCAATACCATTTTCCTGCGCTGGAAGTTACACGATGGAAACCATCAATGCTCCCCGTGATTGTCAAGCCCTTTGTTGCCCCGCTGAAACAGAAAACGATCCCTCGACTTGAACTCTTGGGGTGCCTAGCACTCACGAGGATTTACAACACATGCCAAGAGGCACTGGCCTTTGTTAATTTCAAGGATTACGACAAGACCTTCTGGATAGACTCTCAAACTGTCCTATCGTGGATCAAGACCCCACCTTGGGCATTCAGACCATCTGTATCAGTTCGAGTTGCAGAAATTAAAGAAACAGTGGGATCAGAACAATTCTGCTATATCATGTGCAAGTACAACCCAGTAGATGCCCTCACTAGAGGAATTGTGGCCAGTGATCTCAAAAGTCGGATGTGAGGACCGCCGTTTCTAAGGTTGCCGGAAACCGAATGGCCTCACTTTCAAGACAATGAGCAGAGTCCTCACCAGGAACGAGTAGACAATTTGAAAGAAATGAAGACTACCACGAGGCAGACATAAGTTGACAAAAGAGACGATAAAACAAGAGAGTTCCACGCCACCTCCATTCCTGAAGGAAAGGAGAACAATCCTATCTTAAGCTACCTGCTGCAAAGATGCTCGACATTCACAAAGATCCGCAGAGTCCTGGCTTACGTGCATCATTTTGTTGAAGCTACAAGATGCAGAGCTGCACCAAAAGGCTCCCTGGCAGTTCAAGAACTCATGCACTCAGAATTACAGCTTTTAAAATAGTCAGCTTCCAATAGACATACAATGCCTCAACGAGAAGTTAATCGCCAAAACTGACGAGAAAGGGCTAATCAGAGCTCATGGCCGTCTTGAAAATGCCAGAATCCTCCCGAAAGACATGAGAAACCCTATTGTGTTGCCCAGAGACCATCAACTGGCGATCCTCCTCTTGCGTCACCTACACCAGAAACAAGGACACTGCGGCTGCAAGAGCCTGATGCATGAAGCAAGGCGAGAATTTTGGATTATCAGGCTCAGGAAAATGGCCAAGGCCATTGTAGGAAAGTGCATCATCTGCTGGAAACTGTGCAGAAAACCCCTCGATCAGTTAATGGGCCAAGTACCAAGTTTGTGAGTAGCAGCTGGATTTCCCCCATTTTCGAACACAGCTATGGATATGTTCAGGCCACTGCAGATCCGATTGAACCAGAGAACACCCCAAGAGGTGCAAGTCGTTATCTTTACCTGCACAACAACCAGGCAATTCACCTGGAGCTTGTAACACAAAACAACTGAAGCCTTCCTAATGGCCTTCCATCGATTTGCGTGCCTACGCGGCCACCCAAACGTGTGCTGGTCAGACTGTGGCTCGAACTTTGTCGGAGCACAGGAATACTCGAGGGAGGTGATGCAAGGCTGGGACATTCCCAAGATACAAAGCACCATTTCAGAGGAATTTGCCTGCAATTTCGAGTGGCAGTGGAACACCCCACATGCAAGTCATCAAAACGGAATTGTCGAGTTACTAATCAAGTCCGTCAGACAAGCCCTCAACTGTGTGTGCAAGAACTGGGCATTACTGAAAAACAGTGGAGGATGTTCCTGGCTGAAACTACCTACGTGATCAAAGGCCGGCCCCTCTACCCAAGTTCCAAGGACATCTGGGAAGAACCATTAATTACACCGAACTACATCCTGATCGAACGACACAATCCTCCTCCCCAACCCGGGCAAGAAATCAGAGTTAATCCCAGGCATTTGCTGAGGAGCGTCCAAAACACAGCTGGTGAATTTTGGACTTGTTGGATAAAGTACTTTGCGCCGACACTGCTGCCACGGAACAAGTGGTTTCAGAAGAGAGAGAATGTCAAAATTGGCGATTTAGTCCTGGAGCTCAGCCCAAACCGTAAGAGATCACAGTGGGAGATGGCGTTGATCACCAACACCTACCCAGGCAAGGATGAATTGGTCAGGAAGGTATGCATTAGGACTCAGAATGGCGAGTGTGACCGCCCGATCCACAAGCTGTGCGTTATTGCCACAAAACAAGAGCTTAGTGGAGAGGAACAACAAAGACTATATATTACTGGAGAACACTGAACTGTTAGCTTATAAGATATAGTTGAGTTGAACTTCATACTTATATTGATCGTTGCTCAATTAGGGCTCTAATTTCTGCACTGGAGCCGAGTGTTTTGCACTTCGTTGAGAGTTTTGTTTATTTTTAGACATTATGTTTGTTTTCTCAGTGATAAAACTGAACATGCGAGATTCCTGCCATTTTTGCTTTAGTAGCCAATCAGATTATGGCTCTCGTTCGTGGATTGGTGCGAGTAGGATATCAAGAGATCAGTAGAAAGTAATCCTTTTATCGAAAACAGTATGTTTGTGCTCTTTGTACAAAAGTAGGAAAATAGCGCATCTTAAACGGGATTACGCCTTACAGAATTGTCAGTATATCAACAATATGTTGGAGAATGTTTTTTGCTGTTTCGTTTTTTAGGTTAGATCCAATTTATGCCTTTGCTTTCAGTTGACTAGCTAGCTTGTGCTGATTAAACTAGTTCAAAACAACTGGTAGATCCCGTGGACTTTATTTTCCTGATGTGTCTTCAATTCGAGTAGCACCCTGATCCGTGGTGCGAAACATGCATTCCTTCCATTTTCATTACATCAACTGATGGCAAATGGAAAAATTGGCTCAAATCATACTCTTTTTCCCATTTGCAGATGTGCACAAGCAAAAAACTTTCTCTGCAAAGATTAATCTCTCTGTTGATTAAAGTATACATGTTCTCAATTTTGTACAGTTTTACGATCCTAACATCGGACAACCGTATAGAAAATGTTTTGAACAGTTCTGTTCCCACGATTACACAATTGCATGTTCGTTTTCTTGCAATAACTAATTCATTGAAATCATTCCTTACCTCACTCATTGCATGCTCCTGCCAGACAGATCAGACTATAGGCATTCACTGTTAACAATGTTTTCTATCATCTCCTCCCATAAAAGGAAGGTTGTTGTTTTTTTGATCGAAAGTTCATTGTTTTCCACCACCAAGGAAATTTAAACAGAATCCTGCTTCATCGTTGCAGAAAAAGTACGAACTGCTGCACTTAAGGTACAGTTTTTTCCTCTGCAATTATCTTGGTGTTAAGAACACTTACACAGTGAGTGTTTGCTGGAATTCGGTTTTCTTGCCTGCCAATGAAGTCTGGTATTGTCCAGCAATAATGTACTGCAGGGCTTACACTACGTTAAAAAGAAAAACATTCATTGTTTTATACGATTGCTTTTCTGTTTTGTGCTACTGGCCGTAGATTTGTGCAATGGATAATGCATCTAGCGGAGGAAGAGGCAAATCTGGGAGTAACTGGAACAATCAGTATGATATCAAGAAGATTAAGGAAAATTGTACATTACTCATTGACAGAATGTATATGCATTGTATCTTCCACGAAGATACATTTGAGAAAAATTCGAAGAGCCCTTACATTATAATGACGACACATTAAACCTTCATCTGAAAGCTTTACAATGCGGTGAATCAACAGTTTTGGACATTTTCCCAGTTTGTACTAAACTATTAATAGTCGCTTTCTTTCTATAGTTCCTGGTTTAGTGAGGTGGAGTTAAATGTGTAAAATAGTTATAAGGAGCTCAGTAAAATCCTAAACACTAGTATTCTCTAATATACATAAGTTAAACATTAGTTAAGATATTATTTATATGGCAAGGTTCTTGTTACATGTACGTGTACTACATTGTTTTCGCAAATAAATTTTCTTTCTTTTTAAGTCAGTTATGTGCAATTGATAATGTACACACTGTTAGATTCTTTGTTGATTTGTATAGAATTGTTGTGAGTGCTGGTAGAAAAGAATTTATGAACAACAAGCAGCTTGCTTGGAATAATTGTGTTTAGGGGGATTCCAGAAAGTTGCTATTCAGCACCGCTTAGAATAAGGATACTATTGTTACAGGCAACTAATAAGGGCCAGAGGCAAATGTATGGATCCTTTTTTTTACATCATACTAAACAATAACATGCAAACAGCATTTCTTATTCCTGGTAGCACTTATAGTACGCTTTGCCATTTCTTTCTCAGAATATTATTGTACGCCTTGGGATACTTAATTCACTGATGTCGTTCTCTCAAATATGGAGGTGGTATATTATACATACACCCCTTTCATTCTCTGCATCCTAATTATTCTAAATGCAAAAAAATTAAAAAACTTTCAACAGTACTTGTCAGGTGTCGATTAGCTTGTGTATGCATTAATTTATGCAGCCCATTTCTGCACAGTACAGTTTATTACTGTTTTGGTACAGTTTCACATAGAGGGCTCCTTTGAAAATTCCTAGGGTTACCTCCAATGGTTTTTATTTTTATTGCGTGAATTTGGTTATGTGAAAAGATGTTATAATATGTTAAAGATCAAATGATATAAAATTACAGTGCTGGGTACTGTTTAAATGACATAAAGAATAGGGTAACAGGCTTTTACCTTTTTCATCAATCTTTGCTTTGCTTTCTTTGAAGGAGAGAAATTGGATTGTACAAATGCCAAGTATTTCCATTTTATTACAGTTGCAGTGTTGTGTAGAAGCTGTTGTCTCCACCTTCCAGTATGGGAATTTTAGTAATCTTCTGCATAAGGTTATTTTCTTAAAACAAGTTGGAACTCAAGTATTCCCCCTCAAAAGAGAACACAAAACATCAGATTAGTTACAACACTAGTTATTTGTGCTTCTCCGTCTTTTAATATAAATATGTAACTGTTATTCATATATATCACCAGTGTAAAAACATTAATTTCAATGTTGGTGCAGTTTGTAATAATCTCTTTTTGTTAGTAGCAAAAGTATTTTTGGAGGGGGTGGGAGAACAGGGCAGCTTTTGTGTGAAGTGGTATTTTCTAAAAAGTGCAAACTGAAATATCAGCACAGAAGGGGGAGTGTTTGAATCGCTTTATCTGTAATTGTTTCCTAGAAAAGTTGAAAACAGTGTTTATTTATAAGCTTTGCAGATGGCTGGTGTGCCTGAATTTAAATTTATAAATCAGCATTCAGGAGGTGGGAAATACTTTACTGTTGTTAATTCAATGTAAGTTAACATTACAGGCATTGAAATAAGAAAACTTTTTTTGCTTGAGATGGCATTAAATATTTACAAAAAGGGATTACTATTCCCAAAACCATATCAGATGGTAAAAAACGAAAAATATGGAACATTTTCATCACTCACAGCTTGCCATGTTGGTTCTATTTAGTTAATAGTACAGCTGTACTTATTGGTTGAACTATGAGACACTGTCTTGCTATATAAATCTCAATACACTGTCAAAGGCCTTTGTTTTGGCAGGTTGCATTAGAGTGCACAGTTTGTAACAATTAAGCTTAAAATTTTCATCCTCCCTCCTTTAGAGAAGGACTTTTATTTGTTATTTGGCAATAAACTGGGGTCAGTGTTCGTGGTTTGTTTAAGTCTGCGTAGCAACTTCCCTCAAGCTTTGTCATTGGTTGTGTCTTTCTATCTTATATCTTAGCCTTTAGGTTGTCTGATCCAGGCTGTGCTGTGCTGGGATTAAAGAGAGGTTGTGTCAATACTCTTGTCCATTCATGTGTTAGTGGGGGAATAAGTTAGGCTTTTAGTTGGAATGTGCACCTATCATGTAGGGGCGTGAAACCTGCCACAGGGTTGTGTACTTCTCAATTACTATTGTTGTTTGTGTACTTTGTTGCTTTATCTTTTACATGGTTTCATCATATTGTACTCCTAGTTTGAATAACGGAATAGTGATATTAAACAACAATTAATGATCCTCTTTTAAGGCCTGGTCTGATCTGCCACTAACGATACCACATTTAGGAAATAACACGCTGGCTGTGGGTAAAATATGGGTGGCAGGGAAGGACGACTTGGGAGTAGGGGCCCACTAAGGGGGCCCTCCTGGGGGAGTACAGATCAGGTAGTAGCGGGGGTAACCACCCTGGAATAAAAGTTCCAGACCTGCCTCCAGGGGTGAGGCCCAAATCCCACAGTCCTTGGGGACTGATAGAACTAGGAGGCAGAGCCTCTCCTGGGGGGGGGGGGGAGTACAGATCAGGTAGTACCGGGGGTAGCCACCTTGAAATAGGTAATTTCTCCAGACCGGTCTCCAGTAGGCTAGAGCCTTACTGTGGGGTAAAGTGCAGCTAATGGGTGCACTTCCCTGCCATTGTTCTTTATTAACAAACAACAGAACCAACAACAATAACAGAACCAAAATACAAAGTATCTGTTCATTGCACTCTGAATTACAAGGTCTAAGGCTCGCTAAGAGACAGATAGCTGTAGCCTATAACCATTAATGGTATAATATATTTTTTTAAACAAATAATATGTATAAGTATATGTGGATGTGTGTTTTTCTAAAAGTAACAGAATAGTAATGTTCAGTATCTATCCACGACATTCTGAATTGTAGTGTCAAAGCTTGCCCTTCCTTTTTTTTTGTTTTTAATTTTTTGGGAAAGACAAAGTATTAGCCTAATTCATGGCGAACATTTCTATAGATCTAAATTACTTTGTTTGTTGGGTTAAAGATAGTCCTAAAGTATAGTATCAGGGGTTAAAATGTGTAGAGCAAGGGTTCCAGTCTTAGGGGGGGGGGGGAGGGAAAAAGAAAAATTAGTGGCGAAGGATTGGCACAAACAAGAAGACTGAATACAAGAAAGAGCAAGTGCTTGACTAGAGGTCGGGGCATGAGGTGAACACACGAGAGACATGACTGGAACCATTGATACACCATCTTTTACAGATTTAGATAACAGTGGTCTTACTTAGCAAAAGAAAGTTTTGTTGTGATAAAGGGGGTGATTGTTTTCAACTGGGAATCCTGATGGACTTTGGGATCAGGAATTGGTGGCTTGTTACTCATGTTACTGGGAGTTACCTATGAACATGAGAAGAGGTTCATAGTGTTACATTTCTCTGAAATAATGTGTTCCAATGCAAAATGTGTGCCTGTCTTTGAGATATTTTCTCTTAGGTCTCATTAACATCAATTTATGGATGCTATAAACTCAAATTTACAAATGAATAAATGTCATGAACTATTACCGTTGTATAGTTTAATAAACCAAATATTGCACAAATTTGTTAAATGTTTCTTTCAAACATTTCAATAACTTACGGTTAGACTACGAGTAGTCCCTCTTTCGCTCAGTCTGTTGTGAGTGATGCGAAAGAAAAGCGCAAGAAAAAAATGGGCGTGCGATATCCTGGAGGCGAGGAGCGCATACTCCTCACCCCCAGCATTTCACGCAGCCATTTTTTTCTCGCAGTTTTCTTTCATGTCACGCACGATGAACTAAGCAAGAGAGGGACTCTCATACTCTAATTATATTCGCTTTCCATTCGAGCAAATATTCTGGTTTAAAGTTCTGCATGTTCCATATTACAAATGGAACAGTAATTTCTGATTGGTTGTACCAACTTGTCCTAGGCCATATCTCTCCAGTTTTTTCCCTTTCCACAAAAACAAACAGAGGAGTCACCTTTTTTACTTGCTTTGGAGTTGTTCTGCTACTCTGAAGTTGAAACTAGGATGTATTATTTAAGTATTGCAAAATTACATTTATCAGCGTAAGTAGCTGGTACATTCATAGGAATTTGAAAGAAGTGCAGTACTGCATTAACTAGCCTATGTAGCCTACTCATTTGAGTATAAACATCGGTTCAAGTACCTTTAACTAAAGACTTGGTGAAACACTATTTACAAAATGGATAACTATACCTGCCGCCGAGTAAGAATGATGGCTAAATGGAGTAAGTACTACTCAAACATTAAATATTGCTGTTGCTATTAACAATATTGAATTTTTACTTAAACTTATTCATTTGGTTTCAAACCTTTTTGCAGTCTGCATCATGTGCTATGCAATGAAGTCTAGTGTGAAGCTAGATTGGGTAGTACTAAGCTGCGACTATATAATCTGTATTAATTGCGTGTGGAAGAAAGAGAAAGAATTGAGAAAAATGAAAGAATGTGGTTGCGGGTAAGTATTTAAATTTTGTACCTGTAAATAACTGAAAGTTTTATGAATAGATAGACGGAATACAAATGTTGCGATATATTTATTTCACTTGGGATCATCATCTTCAAACAGTTCAAAGCACTTTTGATGATTTACACTGTTACTTAAGTATGTTATGTAACTACCTCAAACTGTGGTTGTAAGTATCAAAATGATATTATGCATTGAGTGTTAATGAATTGAAAAGTAGCTTAATTTTATTAATTTTTGAAACTATTTTATTTTTATAAGTAGGCTAAAGGTTCTAACAAACAATTTTCGTTTCTAGATACCTTGGCTATGGAAAGAATAAAGAACAATCTTAAAACATAATTAGAACAATTACTACAACATGTTCCAAGATACTGAAGAAAAACTGAGCATGTACTTGGGCAAGGTGCATTATTTGAAGAAAATAGAAGTTATAGTCATTTTTGATTAGTACGTTAGAGCACTTCTGTTCTTAAACAGTTACCACAAAAAATTGAGTTTTTTATGAAAGTGCTGTGCAAAGGTTAAAAAGAGAAGTTGTTTTCAATGAAGAATCTTTATGTAATAGAAAGTTTCATCACATCTTAAAGTAACAAGTTGTCAACAAAGGACTATTGCACAATGAAAGAAATTCAATTATCAATGAATGTATGTCAGTTGCTCAAAAAATATTAAAAACAGGTCTTAAATGTACAATAAATAAGATTCAGTTTGGTACAAACAGTTTAATTTTGACAATCTTTTCAAAGAAATCTGTATTTTTATGGTAGTGTAGTCATTTCATTTAGTTTAAAGGAATGTTTCAGGTTGCAAAAATTTGTTTTTTTGGTATGCAGGAAAAAAGATAAAACGGTTGTTTATTTGGTAACAACAAATGCATTTTCTTTTAAGGTAATAACTAGTTCACAGGTGTACTAAAAATAAGGTCTATTCTGTAGAAGGTTCTTTAAACAATGAGAATTAATTCTGAAAAAATTTTAACTATCCATCCTCTTGCTACCCTTTTAAGGTAATAGTTTCTGAAAAAATTCCTATTTAGGATATTGCACTTGTATGAGGTTTCTTGATTGACACAATTCTTTGAATTCTTAAAAAAGTTGTCATAACTGAATAAGATTTTTGAACCCCCAATAAACTTTCTGAAAAGTTCATTACAACCATGAATTGAAACAACCAGAACAAACAAGAATCCAAACTGAAGAAAGAGGAGAGACAAAAACAAAAAGAGCCCTTTACACAGGAGGACATTTCAAGAAGAAGCATTTCAGCCGGTTGCATTTCAAACAAAGAGGAAACAGCATCAGTAAGTGAAAAGATTTGTACAGTGGTAGAAAATGATCTTTCCACTTCACCAGAACCTTGCAGCTCAAAACAAACTGAAACTCAAAAGCAATCTTCAGTATTAGGAAAGTGGCAAGGACCTTCTTCAAACGAGATAATTGGATATGTAGAATCTGCGAGTCCTTCCAAAAGAAATCGAAGAGATACAACGGATTACTGTGATGTTGTTCTGCAAGTCGAAGGTCCAAAGAAATGCAGAGCTGTATGCTTTTCCAGTGTAAAAAGGCAACTTCTTCTGAAGAAAAAGAACAACAAAACAGCTGTTAAAATTTCCAAATATAGTTTAGCTAAGGACTCTGAAACAATATACATCAATGATATGACATACATATCAAAGCCAAGACCTGAAGAATATTCTTTTCAATTTGAAGAATCATTTGCCTCAGTATCTGATAAGTGGCTTTCTTTGAAAGGAGCAATCAAACTTTGTGAACCAATGACTGTAGTTAACATTAAAGCAAAAGTTATAGATGTGGGAGAGACACAACTTGTTTCTGCAAAGCAACTCAAGATGGCAGAGACAATAATCTCTGATGGTGAAACCACTTCAACTCTAATTCTGTGGGAGAAAGATGTTACAGCTGTGCAAAAAAGGAAAGATTTCAACTTTGAGCAAGTAAGGCTAAAAGTTGGAGATGAAAAAAAGATTTTTAACACAACAAAAAACACAGTTATCACTGTAAACAATGACAGTGATCTAAACAATGTTGAACCAAATGAAACATGTGTGGAAAGTAGTACGAAGTCTATAAATATTACAAAGATTGAATTGATTGAGGAATTTCTGTTTCAAAAGCTTGTTTGAAATGTAAAAAACATATTCAGTGCAACTCTCAGTATTTGTTGAAATGTGATTTCTGCAATTATATGATGAGACAAGAAAACTGCAAATCGTATGTGATGGTGAAAATTGTGGTGATGGTTTTTCTGAAGGAATGGAAATGACTGAACTTCATTTGACTCTTTTTTTTTAATAAAGCGGTGACGTCACACAATAAGTCATCACTTAAAAAAGGTAAAACCTGTTTGATTACCATTTGCATCATACATTCTCTTTGAACAACCAAAGTAAGTACACTGTTTCCTTGGCTTTTCTTTGCCGCCATCTTGAAACAGCTACATCCATTGTCTCGCTTTCGTGCAACTGGAAATAAGAAGGCTGAATTATGCAAAGCATCTATTGGTGTTTGTAACTTGATGAGAGATGTCCTGACCTCAGACCTCTCTCTGGACTAGTATTGACTTAGGCCTTGAGCAATGGCATTTCCTTGCAGGAAGCTGTTGGGTAGTGCCATTGGTGTCTGCAAACCAGTGACAATTAGAGGGGTTGTGACTTCAGACCTCTCTCTGGCCTGGTATTGACCTGGGCATTGAGCAATGGCATTTCCTTGCTGGATGTTGTTGGGTTGTGCTGTTGGTGTTTGCAAACCAGTGACAATTGTGAGGGACTGTGATTTAAGAACTCATCTCTCTGACCTGCATTTGAGCAGAGCCCTGTGTAGTTGACGGAAAAGAACTTAGAAAGTTCTTGCTAATGGCCATGGATGTCTGCATTTCCTGCATTGCTTTGACGGATGATTTTTCCTGAGCTTTTACCGCCTTTTTTTGGGTCTGTGCCACAGACTATATTTCAGCAGTGCCTACATTTTGATCTCGTCCCAAAAGAGGGGTTGCCTTTTGTCATTTTGTCGTCTGTTTTGTTGTCATGCCATCAGTTGTATGTTTTTGCTTTACAGGTTTGTGTTGTAACATAAGAGGATATAGGACAAAATGTTGACTCTCTTGGGTGACTAATGTGAACTCAATTCCATAATTATTCAGTTTCAAGATGAACCAAATGTTTACTCTCATGTGTGACTAATGTGATCTTATTGCCATAATCATTCAGACGCAAAAATTTAGAACATGGCAGAAGAAATAGGCAGTAATAAGTATCATGATTTTGACAACATGTGTGAGGATTGTAATTGGGAAGAGCAAAAAAAGAACTTTTTGTGCTGGTTGCAGAGAGAGGAAACAGTGGATCTGGAAACATATCAAAAGTTAAAGAAAAATTTGCTGCTGCAATTCTAGATATAGATATCTACAGCGAGAGAGAATAAGCAATGGATGAGGAGAAGTGGCATCTTTACCGTACCATCCTGTACCCCAATGAACAATACAGAGGCGGTTTTAAGATGAGTGGCAGAGGTTTACTGCAATTGTGGGATTATCTAGTTAGACCCGATGGCGGGTTCACTGACACAGCACATTTTTACATCACAGACCATTCCCTTTATGAAAGCCTGTGTAAATGGTATGAAGACAGTGGGGATGTCAAAATTGAAAGTGAACGTTTCGGAGACTAGCTACATGTGAAACAATTGCATGGTGGTATAGTGATAACATCTTTCTAATGGTTTTCTCATGATACAAAACAGCTTCTCTCATCGCTGACATTATCAAATTGTTCGACTCTGCAGAAAAAATTATTAGTTATGTGACAACTGAAAGAGTTATGAAGAGATAAAAAAAATTCTCTGAAATTGTTTCAGACTGCCATATCTTTTTTTAACTATGTTGCTTTCTTCTGCAAAGGGTGTTGTGTTGCCTAGCAATATAAAAAGATGTTTCTTGTAGGCCACTCCTTTTGGCATTTGTCTTCTTAGCTAAGCTTTTATGGCTTCCTATTACTAAGTAATATTCTAATATGAGAAGACAAAGTTCTGTAGATAGTCTCGTTAAGTACCATTGCAAGGATGATTGGTTTCTTGTATTTTCCATTTTCCTAGGAAAGCGGGAGAAAAATTAATCCTAATTTTTACTTTCATTACAAGTCAGTTTAAATAAATTTGCTTTTACCCACCAGAGGTTGCTACTTTTCTTGAGATTCTCCTTGTTTTCTTCTATTTGGTTTTTTCTTGTTATCTATTTTTTTAAAAACAATGATTGCTTTAGTACTTGTTTACTTATATAAATGTAAGTGCAGTGTTTCTCACCTTGCAGACTGCTTGCATAAACTGTGAAAATTTCTTCTGAGTTAGTTTCATCTGCTGTGAGTAAAAAATGATACCTTCAAAAGGTGTTTAGTTTTTTTCAGGTTTTGATTGAAATTAAAAGGTTAAGTAAAAATGGTTAATAAAGGTTAATTAAAATTATACTATAAAGAACATTTAAAGCAAACCACACGAAGACTTTTGAGCAGAAGAAAGCTATGGATTTTGTAAGCAGGCAGATTGAAATAGAATTGGAAAATGAAGAATTTCAAGTTGATACATATGGAATGCTGTCTAAGGGCCTGATTACATGGCGAATTTCAGCCCAGCTTCTGAAACAAATTCTCATGAAATCAAATTGGCGATTACATGGAGAAGGACTCAGCCCAGGCCGCAATTCAGCCTGGGCTGAAAATCCTAGCCCAGTTTTTCAAACCAGGCTAGGATTTTCAGCCCAGGCAAACGGGCTAAAAAGTCTGAAAAAATCCCATGTAATCGAAACGGAATTTCAGCCCGGGCTGAAAAGCGGGAGATAAGATGGCTGCCACTACAAAGTAGAAGCAATCTCAGTGGAATAAAGGTGACAAAATAGAGAATCTCTCTAATTTTAAAGCTTAGATGGAATATAAGAACATCGAGACAAGGTTAAACAGCACAAGGCTGTCAGGGAGGCCATGAACTCTGCAAGCTTGAGGACATATTTTCTTTCTATGCAAGTACGTCTTTCTGGCTAAGAGACAGGTTTTGTTTCAGTTCCATCATCATTGTAGGGTGTTACTATCCCAAAAAGTTAAAAATTGAGCGCCAACAAAAGGTCAAACTACAAGAGAAGCAATGCGCCTACTTTCATGATTCGTGTTCTCCGCGCCATTTTGATTCTCTGGAGACTTTTCACACACAATTTCATATTTGGTGCCAAGGCTAATATTTCAGCCCGGGCTGAAATTCGTTATGTAATTGCAGCAAAATTTCAGCCCCCCTAGCTGGGCTGAAATTCGCCATGTAATCAGGCCCTAAGCAATTTGTGAAGAATGGCATTTATTACCCTGCTGCCAGTTCCATTTGTAATCTGGAGGATACAGAAGGTTTTGATGCAAACCTGGTACTAGAGCGCAAAATCTGCTTTCTGCTGTCACTGCAGAAGACGTACAAGGTATTACATCCATCTTGCCTTATTTCACTGTGAAAGTCGAGACACAGCACGTGTGGGAATAGACGTACTAGTTAGAAGAGCGCTTTTGCAGAAAGACAGATTACAGTGGAAGACTTACTGCCTTTGTTGACGAAACTGAAATTCTTGTAAAATCAAACAGAAACGTTTTAAAAATAAATCAGACTTTTGGACAATGTGTGGTTCCAGAAATATCCATACCCCCACCACGGAGGGAATCAGAAATTCTGGAGGGGTGGGGGTCAAAGACCCAGGAAATTCTGGATGGGAGGGGGGTTGGATGGTAGATTTAGTTTCCAGACGATTTTCGATTCAATACGGATTCAAGTATTGATCTAGCTGTTTAAAATTCTTTCTTGTGAAGTAGATCTTTCACATTAAAAAAATAGTAGCTTGAGTACTTGTATTTGAATCGCATTATATTTGAAATAAATTTTCCTTCTTCAAAGAGCACTTCGGAAGCTAACAAATGCAAAGAATGTGCCATTTCGTGGAAATTGCCATCATTACTTGTTACCAGTCTACATGAGATTTCTTGTTCGTGTTTCCATGACAAAATCTTTTTTACAGGGTGAGGTTGTCAACCTTACGCCTAACCCCCAACCTGGAGGGCCAGGAGGCTGGTTTTAGTCAGGATCCTCCCCTAAGTGAGTGCGGACCCCTGGGATGCTATTGCAGAGAGGAAAAGAGCAAAGGGTGAAATTATGGGGGCCACGTCTACTCGCCTAAAAGAGAAATCACAAGCTCAGTACAGTAAACTCAATGCCAAAGTTAAGCGGTCAGCTAGAGCAGACAAAAGATTTGTTGAGAACTTCGCAACAGAAGCAGAGGCTGCTGCCCAGAAACAGGAGCAAGGTACAGTTTACAGAATCACCAAGCAAATCTGTGGAGGTCAACGGAGAGGGAAGGCACCTATCTGCAGCAAGCAAGGGGCCTTACTAACAACTGAGAAGGAACAGGAAGAGCAATGGGCACGACACTTTCAGGAAGTACTTGACAAGGAGGCCCTGGAGGAGCCAGCTGCTGCTCAGGATGCTGAGGAAGACCCTGACATTAGCATTGAACCACCCACTAAAGAAGAGATTGTGGAAACCATTAGAGATCTTAAGAATGGTAAAGCACCTGGGCAGGACCAGCTAAAGCTGAGCTCTTTAAATGTCATCGAGAGCTTGCAGCAGAGATATTACTCCCACTCTTCGCTAAGGTGTGGAGTGCAGAACACATTTTCTCCTTGAGAAACATTGAACAGTGTCGTGAATGGCAGAGAGGATTGTACATCAATTTTATCGATTTCCAGAAGGCTTTTGATAGCGTGCACAGAGAGTCTATGGAGTATCCTCAGGGCGTAGGGAATACCTGCACACATTGTCCAAGTGATAAAGCAATTCGACACTGACTTTTGTTGCTCGGTTGGAGGCTCTGACCTGAGCTTCCATGTCAATTCGGGTGTCTGACAAGGATGTGTTATGTCAGTGCTACTGTTTAACATTGTCATTGTTTGGGTGCTGTCTCAAGCTACTGAAGATAGAAGGAGAGGAATACACTGGATGCTGTCAACTGTTCTGGAGGATTTGGATTATGCCGATGACATTGCTTTGCTATCCCATTCTTTTATTGACATGCAGGAGAAAACTAACTGGTTTAACAGATTCTCTCGGCAGGTAGGGCTTAAGATCAGCCCTCAGAAGACAAAAGTATTGCCTGTCAACATCTCAGCACCATTGCCCATCAAAGTGGGACAGCTAGACCTTGAAATGACCCAACAATTCACCTACCTGGGTAGTAAAGTCTGCAGTGATGGGGGGTGACATCGACATCCGACAGAGGATTGGTAAAGCTAGAGGGGCCTCTGCAAAATTGCGACCCATGTGGAGAAGCAGAAACTACAGCAGAAGAATGAAGATTAAGATCTACCAAGCTTGTGTACTCTCTGTACTACTCTACGGATCTGAATGTTGGAGAATGACTGTGCATGACTTGAGAAAGCTGCACGGCTTTCACACATCTTGTCTCTGAAAAATCTTGCACATCTTTTAACCAAAAAAGATCTCCAACAATGAGCTCTTTAAATTGACAACAGAAGGACATGAGTATTGTTCTTACATGGAAACAATGGAGTTGGGTTGGTCATGTGCTCTGCAGAGAATCTACCAGCATTTCTAAAGTTGCTCTCAAATGGACACCAGAGGGTAAAAGAAAAAGAGGCTGTCCAAAATCTACCTGGAGAAGAACTGCAGAAGCAGAACTTCAGGTTCTAAACCTTACCTGGGGCCAGCTTCATGGCTTGCAAAGGACCGACAGGAATGGAGGCGACTTGTTGATGCCCTATGCGCCACTGGGCATTTAAAGGACTGATGATGATGAGTCTACATGAGGTCACCTTGTGGACCGTGAAGCCAACATGTCCTCCAGGGGAGAATGATCAATACGATAATTTGTCAAAAACGTCGGAAAATTACTGTATTGATCATTCTAGGGTGCCACTACCTTCGTGTCCCCAGTTCCCTGTTTCATTTGCTCCTTCATGCAGCAATAAAAAAGATGGGGATATTGCTTCCACTTCAAGTGCTTCAGGGTCAGGATTAGAAACTTGTAAAGGTATGAGTCATGAATGTCAACTTTGAGTTAGTTATCGCACAAATTCTGAATAAGTTTTAACCGGAAATATTTAGACCCTAAATGAAATTGTATGTATTGTTTAACAATCGATGGTGCGGGTTCATCAGGCATGACAGAAATTTACATGTATTAAACTTAATTATTATACATAAATGCATGAGAGTCATTCTTTATTAATTCTCCTTTTTAGGAAAGTGGCCTGCTACCAAAAAAGCCTTTAAAGTAAGTTGTTCTATTAAGCTTAATTCTATGCACAAAACATGGACTTTTTTAATATGCTGGGCATTATTTGTTGGTTGTAGAATAAGGAGATGGCCCGCAGCATTTTATTGTGGTCATTAATTTATTGCTGAATTCTTGGATCTTGAGCTGGGAGGACTTTTAACAATACACTATACCATAATATAGTTGAATAACTCTAAGACTTAGTTAGGGAACGTTATACTGTGTTAGAAAGATCAAAATGTTTCACGTCATTTCTATCCCGAGCCCATGCTGCAGCCATGCATGCATGATGTTCTTTTATTAGCATTTAGAGTGAACGACGTTAATAGTCAAAATTTGAGAGAAGCTGCTCTTCAAGGGACATTTTTTGGTAATATTGGCTGCAGCCGCACTTGGAGAGTTAACTCAGTTTATTTTTTAGAAACCTGGTTAAAAATTCTAAACAACTTAACTTGGTTAAAGGTTAGTTATAATAAAATAATGGGGTTATATTTTATGAGCGGCCACACTGAAATGGGTTATGAAGCAGGTTAAACTCAATTGACATCATCAGATAAACCAACAAAATGGCAGACTTTGAGGATCCTGTTCAGTCTGTTGTTATATTCTCGATTCTTTTTCTTTGTTTTCGTTTCCTTTCTCTCCACTCACGGCTAAGGCAGTCCCTCTTCCTTCTAATAAGCACTACGCAAATTTCTATGGCAGTTCTTTCAAACACGATGTTAATTTTGCGTAGAGGTCAGAGTGTTCTCCATCGCCGTCAAATCGTCCTTGAGTCTGGGTATATCCGAGAGACCAGCGATGGTTTGGGGAAATCCATAGGAATCTGCCCTGCATGACTTTTTTAGAGAGCATTTTCGAATGAGCTTTGACTCTTTTCACGCCCTTTGTCGTATTCTGTCACCATTTAGGGCAAAAAGAAACACTCGCTTCCGTGCAGCGCTGATTAGACTGCTGATAAGAGACCACTAACCTGGGTTAAAGCACAGGAAAAGGTGGTTTAAAATTAACCTAACCCGGTTAAAAAATCTATTGTTTGTCAATTAATTTCCGTGGTAACCATAAACCCGGTTTAAGTTTGATGAACAGCCAAAATTAGCGGCCGCATCACGATTTTTCGGTAACCTGGTTAACCGTAATTAATTAATTAGAAATAACCCGGTAAACTCTCTAGTGCGGCCGTGGCCATTGTTTAATGCATTTGCTGTGGGTTTTGATTATTACTATAATGAGTCTTGCATGGTCAAAATTGAAAAGATATCTTACACAATGTAGTTTACAACAATTTTCTTTTATTTACCATAGAAACCTATTGTCTTTTATAATATAGATAGTACCCTGCACGCGCTCTGATTGGTCAAAAACCCATGTTTTATCAGAGTGTAAGACAGAAAAAGCGTGTTTTATTGTGTTTTGCCACATTTCCTTCAGTCAACATTTTCTTAGAGATGGCGGAAACCTTTCTTTGAAGAAATTTGTCATGGATTTCTCAGAAGTGAAGAAGATGAAGCAGCAGAAAGTTTTGAAGACAAGGCATCTAGCACTTTAATGGTATTAAATTGTGTCAGTTTGTCCATCTGTGTGCTTTGCTGTTTCTACTCGTGGTGTGTAAAAGCCATATCATCAGGCAAATGAAGAAGCCTAAGCCATGTATTACACTGTGATAAAACACTCTCGACATTTGAGAACACTTGATACATGGCTTAGGCTTCTTTATTTGTTAATGAATAAAAGGGCTGCACTTGTGAGTTTTTCAAAAAGCTGAAATTGCATGAGCCAAAGTGGCTCGGGAAATTTCAGCTTTTTGAAAAACTCACTCATGCAAATTAATTCCAAATTGAACTCGAAACCGTATGATTACCAATACTAACACTAGACAGCATGATTATTAACATTTACTATTGTAGTCTTTTTGTTCAATTTTGCCTTACCCTAAATGTCATATTTGATTTCAGGCTGATGTACTCTACACAGATCATAATCATAATGTTGTGGCCCTCGTGCAACGTAAGTATGGTGGTGGGGACAACATTAACTGGTATGGCACTCCTGGAGCCTTTGATTTTACTGGGAGCAACTCAAGGGAGCACCCACCCTTCCACGAGGGACAACTTTTTTTAAACTTGTTTACTTCATTTGTGATGGTAAAATTACTTTGTTGTACTAAATAAATTAAATTTTCACTGTCCTTACACAATGAAATTGTGCATACTAATGCTACTGGAGAATTCAAAATTCAAAGTGGAAGGCCATTTCCATCATTATTTGCAAGTTTGTGAGAAATTTGGTTAATATCTCTCCACTTTTTATCATAAAGTAATCAGTGGGAGTGTAGTGGTGTAAAGCATACACTGTTGTAACATTATTTAAGCCATTCCATTATGTTAAGCAGCATAGAAAATAAGCAATAAGTAGTAAGATCTATATTAGTATTTTTGGCTTGCAAGTGATCTACAACATAACACAATCATGTAATATCCTTATAAAATAGCTACCTTTATGTATACTGCACAGACTGTGCATGTTAAGTAACTTTGCCATCAGAATTAACTGGCCTTTTTTTTGTTTATTTATAAAATTACAGCCAGCCTCTTTACAGCTAGGTAAAACACAGCTAGTTTAAGAGCATTAACTGCCGCTTATAAGCCCTGGGCTGTATACAACTTTGTAAAGGCTTTAGATGGGCTTATAACTGGAAGGACATATCCAAGGGTCTTATAACCTGAATAACAAAACCGTTTTGAAAACAAACTTAATGGCTGTGTTGGTTGAGACAGGTTTTTCATTTACTGGTTTTTAATTTGGCATTAAAACAGCATGATAAATTCAATTGAAAACAAGGAAAGCTAGAGGGGGGCCTTTATATGGGGGCTTATAATTGGATGTATTTTTGGTTTAGAAGAATGTAGAGATATTGTGTTACGTTATACTGCACGTGCTCTAGCCCGTGTTATTTTGATCATCAGTTTGATTTCAGCCAATCAGATGCTTTGTATGATTATTTGATTTCATAACAATTTAAGCACAAGGACCATCTGTATTTTGGGAGCCTGCATTGTGTGTAACACTGGGCAAATAAATAACTTAAAGCTGTTTCTTTGTTGTACATTATTACACATCGATTTTGCTACATGGTGTCAGAAGTAGGACGGTCTAATCACACACCTAAGGATGACTGACCCTCCAGCACAAGCACAAGCACAAGCAGTACAAGCAGGTACATCACAGAGTTTTGTTCTCCCATCAAATTTGCCACTGCCTAAAGCGCTAAGCTTTGACAACAATTTAGCCACGCCATGGAAATTGTGGAAACAAGCATGGAAACGCTACGAAATCGCCACTGGTGTGCACAAACAAGAAGGTGTTGTCCGCATCTTGACTCTATTAAGCATCATCGATGAGGACGGCACCTTCACATAAAATGAAGGAGAAGACCCAAATGACATTGAGTTAGTTTTGCAGAAGTTCGATCAGTTCTGTGCCCCCAGAACACAAGTTATCTATGACCGCTATCGTTTTAACAATAGAAACCAGGAACCAGGCAAAAATATTACCAGCTACCTTACAGAGCTGCGAACGATGGCCAGAAATTGTGCACATGATACAATCACGCCAGATGACATATTGCGAGACTGCCTCATGTTGGGCATAAGTGACGATTGCATATGCAAGAGACCTCTCCGTTTAAACGATTTGACCCTTCAACAAGCCATGGACCAAATGAAATCTTCAAAGCAGACCCAACAGCAGGTAAAACAAATGACCAGAGGAGACACGTTGGTCCATGCATTGAATAAATCCAGAAACTCTGATCATGCTGAAGATGACAAGACAAGAAGACCACCGAGAAAAGAATGTGGAAATTGTGGAATGTTGCATGGATGCGACTGCCCAGCATATGGAAAAACATGTTTCAATTGTGGAACAATGAATCACTGCGCATAGATGCCAAGCTTCATCAAGAGGAAGGAGGAACAGAGTCTCGACTGGTCATGAAACCGCTGATCCGAAACAAGACCCATACTACATTGTTTCAGTTGCTGAGAACAAACCCCAGGCACAGATGGCTGTCATCAAAAGGCAAATCTCTTCGCCTACACCTGAGACAGAAGTTCAGTTTCAAGTTGACGCCGGATCTCAGTGTGACATACTCCCTGCCTGGATATACAAACAGGTTACAGGAGACACTCAGCTTCAGCATCTCAAACCTTGCCAAAAGGAGATCGTTTCGTACACAGGAGAACATCGCAAAATGACTGGCAAAGTCAACCTCCCCGTTTGGTCTGGAAGACATCGAAAGTCACTTGACTTTAACATCATTGATGGTGATTATGAGGCAATTTTGTCATTAAACACAAGCGTTGGCCTTGGTTTTGTAGGGCTGCACAATTGTGACGTTCCGGCAACCCACGTCAACTCGCCCTCCACCACCCTGCAAGAAGAATTCGCAGATGTATTCGAGGGGTTAGGCGCCCTTCCAGGAAAGTACCAAATCGTTATTGATGAAAACATTCCACCATGTGTTCATGCCCCGAGACGAGTGCCAGTGGCCCTGCGACAGCGCATAAAAGAGAAGCTTGATGAGCTGGTTGAATGTAAAGTGCTCGTGCCAGTCATGGAATGAACTCAGTGGGTATCCAGCATGCTGACTATAGTGAAACCGAACAAGGTACGGATTTGTATTGACACAAAAGACCTCAACGGCGCAGTACGTCGAGAAAATTACCTGCCCACCATCGACGAAGTTGCGTCCCGATTAGCAGGCGCCAAGAAATTTATGCTCTGTGATGCCAAGGACGGTTTCCACCAAATCCTTCTGAATGACACCTCTAGCTATTTGACAATGTTCAACTCGCATTTCGGACGTTACTGTTGGCCACATATGCCCTTCAGTATATCCAGTGCTCCTGAAGTCTGGCAGCGACGAATGCATGAGTTTGTTGAAGACCTCGAGGGCCTTGAAGTCATCGCAGACGATTTTCTCATTGCTGGCTTTGGTGCAACTGATACAGAGGTTAATGCCAGCCTCGAAAAGAATGAACGTGCATTCCTTCAAAAGTGCCATGAGTGGAACCTCAAACTTAACAAAACGAAGTTCAAGCGAGCCCAAACTGAAGTGTGATTCATGGGCCATCTCCTGATCCCGGAGGGCCCATCCAAAGTGGAAGCCATCTTAGAAATGCCTCCACCGAGTGATGTAAAAGGGCTGAAGAGATTCCTTGGCATGGTCAATTATTTGGCCAAATTCCTGCCCCTATTGTCTGACATGATGGAACCAGTGAGAAGACTAGATGACAAAGAAGTTGAATGGTGCTGGCTTGAACAACACCAGAAAGCATTTACCACCATCAAACAGTACTTGGCCGATGCTCTGGTATTGAAATACTATGACGTCAATGAAGAAGTCATGATCCAATGTGACGCTAGCAAGACAGGTCTGGGAGCGGTTCGTATGCAAAAGGGACAATCCATTGCCTTTGCATCCAGAGCTCTGACAGGTAAAGAAACCTGATATGCACAAATCGAAAAGGAGTTATTAGCAATTGTGTGGTCAGCCAACAAATTTGACCAGTACATACTGGGATGAGATTGTGTGCATATCGAGTCTGACCATGAACCACTGAAAGCAATCTTCAACAAGCCAGTTCACAAGTCGCCAAAAAGGCTTCAGAGGATGCTGATGGCTCTACAGAACTATTCTTTGGATGTCCAAGACAAGAACTTGTGTGAATATCTGATACCTTAAGTCACGCCTACTGCAACACAACTGAGTTTGTACAGCATGACACAAGTCTCGTCTGCTCAATTGAGGAAATTGACCATTCAGAGAACCTCTCTATCGCCTCGTACAGAATCGCTGAATTCAGACGCGAGACAGCGAATGATGCTGTCATGCAAAGTCTAATTGGGTCAATAAAGAGCGGATGGGCACCGTCAAAGAAACAGTGTGACCCGGTGCTTACACTGTACTATGACAAGCGAAACGAACTCGTGGAGGACAAAGGATTAATATTCCTTGGGGAACGGCTGGTTGTACCTACATCCCTGAGTAAAGAAATGAAGCAAATTCACAGGTCACACATTGGAATTGAAGGATGTCGCCATTATGCCAGAGAAGTCTTGTACTGGCCACTCATGAACGCCGAAGTGAAAGATTTTATTTCCAAGTGCTCAATCTGCCAATCCCGTAAGCCTGATCAGTGTTGTGAAGACATGCAACCTTATCCTACATCAAAGAAGACTTCCAGATCAGTTAAAGAACATACAAAGGAGGACATTTGGTCGGAATGTGTTACGGATATAAAGAATATATCATGATGAATATGCCATCGTATATATGGATTTTCATAGTGATGTGGAACTAATGACGTCATCACTCAAGCTGCTATTGGGTGAAGAAAATGTTAGACCTTATTACGGAAAAGGACTGACTCTGCCTTCAGAAGAAAAGAGTTTCAAGTTTTGGTAGCCACTGAGTCCTATGAGGTTGGCACACATAGTCCACACGTGGACAATATTTTCAGGGTGGGTTGCATGTGTAACCTTAGTGTTATGATCCAAGCTGGAAGAAGTGGTAACAGCGCTGATGGTTTTCTTCTAGTCAATGAGTCAAAGGATGACCAACACTTAGCTTTCTGGACCAAAAACTGTTCAAAAAGTGTAGAACAGATAAAGCCACAACTGATTCAATCATGGCGCTGGGTCTACTCTATATACTGCAAACGACGTATGAGAGAGGAAATAATCAGTAAGTTTGGAGGAGGCCATCTGGAGTTGCAGTGTGTAGATGAGTGTTGTTCCAGTTGTGATATCAAAGACAAAAGAGATTTCAACATAAAGGAAGCAATAAGGCTTCTAATCCAGGCAGTTTTAGACCTCAGACAAATGCAGACTTATGAAGAAGGGGTAAAAGAAGAAGTACTGATTGGATGGTTAAGAGGTAGCAAGAAAGATACATTTTCTCTGCCCGAAATGTAGAAAATCATGGAGCTAATGCAGACATATTCTGTTGGTATGAAGACTTTAAAGATAGAACTTCTCAAGGGTGGCGGTCAAGGGTTCTGAGACAAGCTATTCATTTACAGTTAATTGACAGATAATAACATATTAAGGTGCACATCATTCACAAGAGTATGGAGGCAGTACAAAGCTTCTGAGAAAGGGAGGCAATTTCTGGATTCTCCTTATGATATCCTTGTTTTGGATCCAATAAACGATTCATTAGATCAAAAAGCAAAACAGAAGCTTCTCACAAGAGCAAGGACTGGAAGAGGACATCATTATCTGCCAAAAATAAAGGATTGCCTGAGGAATTCGGCAAATTACATAGAGTTAATGCTTAAGGACCCGCATGAATTCCCAGGATTCAACACAGCCTCAGGGACGCCACAAACAAACTTTGTTTTTGTTTAAGACTGTAGAAAGTTAAATTTTTCCCCCAGTACTCAACCTCATTTTATTTGGGACAATAATCAGCTGTCAAAACAAAGTACACAAACAGCCAAGCACAATATAGTTATAGATGGTGTGGATACCTTATTAAATGTGAGAAGAGGACCTTGTGAAGGTGTGAAGAAGTGTGCTAGTGTTGACTGCTCTTACATTGTCTCCAACAGACAAAAGGTCAATCGTTGTGTACACCACAGAGAGTCATTCCCTTGTTTCCACTGGACCATGTCCTGCACATATGGTTTACATATGGCCATCCAGTGACAATGGAAGGCGATGGATTGGGATTGTGCCAAACATGCAACACAACCACTCAAAACCAGCACCACACATCCTGTAAAGCAAAGTTAAAGAGGACATCCAGAAAGTGGTATCTGATGATAGTACTTAAAGTACCAAAGATATGATGAAGGGGTTGGGAATTGGTTATGTCCCCCTGAAGCCAGTTCACCTGCAGCTAATGCTGACCATGTGGGGAGAGAGGAAAATGGTGCTTGGAAAATTTGTCTTTTCTTAAAGAACTTTGTTCACTAGATGAGATACTTGGTTTTGATAAAATTAGGAAAAAAGTGGAAGGTAACCAGTTGTATGATGAAAGCATGAATATAAGTGAAAAAGTCAACAAAATGATGGGACAGTATCAGATGGAAGGATCTGAGTATATTTTTATGAGTGCCAGGAAGTATACGTTTTTTATGTCGCCATTTCAATCAACTCTTTTGAGTAGAGCAGAAGATTTATTTATGGATGTGACCTACACAGGTAACAACTTTTTTCCATAACTTCTGAGCATCGTAACTTTCAACGAACAAACGTGCATGTATAACGCGGTTGCAAGAGTACTGTGCAGTAGACAAGATGGTGAGACTTATGCCAAGTCGATAACCACAATTCTCGACAAGGTTTCACATGATCATGCTTATTTCTCAAATGGTGCGAGGTTAAGGTCCATACTCATGGATTTCGACGATGCACAATACAAAGCCTGAAAGAATGTCTTGGTGAAGAACTGGCCAAGAAAGTCATCCAGGGATGCAATGGTCATTTGCAACGATTGGTGAATAGAGTCTGTATGTTTGTTTGCCAAAGCGACGCTGAAACTTGTATCTTCAAAACTTTAGCTCACAAAATTGAAGAAGAATGAGATAAAGAGAATGTTTACCTAATTTTCGATGTTCTATCGGGTTTCAGGAAACTACAGGACGCTAAACAGTTTATCGAGTACGACCTGTCCTCTGAACTTGACAGGCTTGACAGCCATAACTGGACAAAACTGAAGCACTGGAGCAAGTAGTGGTGTCGGTTGAATCACCAGCAGTGTCTACAAGGGCCTTAAGGAAATGGACGTGAAAGATTAGGAAGGACCATGTACCACCAATCCAGTTGAGGCATTGAACCGAAAATCACTGCAGGAAGGTTGTACTGTTCTTCATACATTAATGGAAAACATTTACCTGGAGGATCACCTACAAGTGGTGAAAACAGCAGTGTGCGAAGGTAATGTTACAACCTCTTATAGGGCATCACCTGGTAAACCAAAAAGTACATGAAACCGTACAGCATTGGGAATTTAGGAGATGAAGGTCCACCAGACAAGCGCTGGTATATAATCAGTCGGAAAAGAAGGCCGAATGGTAGAGCATCAATCAATCGTCTGATTGAAGTGGAACATGAGAAAAAGGACAAATCAGGAAAGGTGACAAAGTACTCGGGATGGTGCAAAGGACAGATCGTGGCATATAGGAAACATGAAGGGTGCTTGGTAAAATTTGAGGATAGAATTGCCAATGATGGAACAGTCGTCGCTGGGTGGTCAGATTGGATTCCAGACTTAAATAGTAAGGATGTTCGTTTATTAGATCAGTAATTCAATTACTTTAGCTCACTCTAATCAAGCTAAAGTTTGACATCCAAAAGGCTTGTATTATGTGAAAAACAAGGCCTTGACACGCTGATCAAAGATGGTGTCAAACCATCCAATTGACTTGACAAAGAAGTGCACTAAGCAAGCGCTTCGTACACATTGTCAATGTAGTGGGTTGAGCTGTCCTGAATAAGTATGTGGGGTTAACAACTCTAACAAATGTTGTTTGATCAACACTATGCATAGCTTAAGTCCTCCCAGACATCTGGAAGATCCTCCAGATTTCTTAACTGATCAAAACACGAATTTTGTTCAACGTCCTGCTCTTCTCTACAACTACATTATGTCATATTTCCCAGCAATATTCCAGAGTCTCCTGATTCCTGCAAGAATTTTGTTTTTCTCTCAAAACAGGCCTTTGTAGAGTTGACACCCCCCGTAATAAGTTTGAGAGAACAAACCCCAGTTTCTAATAGATAATGGAGACTTCTAGGACAGGATTGAGCAGGACAAGATGTAAGAGGGAGCGAAGAATAAAGAACCTGATACTAACAATGGATGACTTCCCCAACACAGTAACTTCTACTAAATTGAAACAATATTCAGTGCAAGTTACTGTGCATGGATAATATCACAAAGTGTGGGGGTCAGGAAGGCACTTTACTAAGTAGTAAACAGTTGATAAGATATGTGATTGTGTCTCTTTCTTGCTAGGGAGGACTATGACAGGTTTCATTTACCCGAGTCAATTATGGTAGACAGAAATTACCCAATAAATTTTCCTCTACTCTGCACAGCACTTTTACACATACTGTAGGGAGAT